>NW_015409489.1:0-2104 GCF_001527695.2 Protobothrops mucrosquamatus
CCACCAACCCAGAAAAGTTGGGGACCCCTAGACTAGACCTCCAAGGTCCCTTTTAACTCTATTTGATTGATTGATTGATTGATTGATGATTGATTGATGCTTGGCAATTGACTCTTATTTAGGACAGTTGCAGTGCCCCTCGTGGGGCTCGTGGGTCCCCTTTTGCGACCTTCTGACAAACAAAGTCAAAGATTCACTTTACAACCGGGTGAGGAACTTCACAACTGCAGTGATTCACTGAACAAGAAAAGTCGTAAAGTCAGGCAACTTCGCTTAACAACTCTTGCTTAGCAATGGAAATCGGGAGCTCAATTGTGGCCGAGGACCACCTGTATGGATTTTTTGGGTGTGTGTGTGTCTTTTTTTTTTTTAAGCTGAATTAGGGATTTGAAAGAATCTTTTTTCCATTGCTCAATCAAATTACCCCTTCCGCTCCTTGCCTCGCGCCTATTGATGGAGGACTTTATTTTGGGTAGTTCGTGTTGCCGGAGAAAGGCGTAAGCCGTGTTTTAATTCTTTGCCGGATCAATCCTTATTGTTTAAATATTGAGCGGTCGTGTAAGCAGAGAGAATATTAAATAGGCAGAGAGACCAACATTTTCATTAAAGGCCCAAGGAAGAGCAGAAACTGGCCCTGTGGTACAAGGCCTAACGAAACATTTACAAAGGAAAATTCTTCTTTTTTTTGCAAGCGTTTTGGGAGAATTAGATTTCCGGCATGGTGGAAGCAGAGGTTGAAAACAACAGATCCTAAATGGATTACTTCTGTATCAGCGTTCGCATTCGTGACTTTGGTGCCCCACTCTGGTCTACCTTGAAGGGGTGACGTTAAAGCACTGGCCACCGGGCCGTAGGACAGCCTGGCCAATGCACGCCCGTGTGTTTGTGCACTCACCCTAGCGCCCGTGGATCTGTTTGTGCATGCACGCACGGCTAGCAGCAGCGGCTAGCACCTGCGTGCCTGCAGAAATGGGGCTGCTAGCACCGTGTGCGTTGTGTGGCCCATTTGCGCATGCGTGCGGGCGCTAGCAGCTAGCACTTGTACACATGCACAAATGGGACCGCTAGAGCTGTGCAAGTGCACACGGCCCTCTTTGTGTGCGGCCCTGTTTGCGCGTGCGTGTGCACACAAATTTCCCAGCTGCTCTCTTTCCCTCCGGGCCGTCAGCATGAAAAGGTTGGTGACCTCTGCGCTCAAGAGCAGCATAGATCGAGAGAGTGAAGCACGGACTTTGTGTAGGAGAAGGAGTGGCAGAGGCTGTAGGTGGAGTCAAGAGAGGATTCAGCCTAGAATCGTTACGTTCCCACAAGCAGTCTTAAGTCCAACCTTTTTGAATTCTGTTAATATGTCCATTCAAAGTTGCAACGGCACTGAAAAAAGTGACCTTTGACCAGTTTTCACACTTATAACCGTTGCAGCATCCTCATGATCGTGTGATTAATTGTGATCAATTCAGAAATCGTTGTGGTATAATGCACCGTTTGGCCTATCTTGAGGGTACAAACAGACAAACACAGAGTTTTAATAGCATATAGATTCGCCCTGCGGTAAGAAGGGCGGCCGATTAATTTTACAAACAGACAAATAAACTCCTGTAGATTAAATTTAGAGTTCTCTGGACCTCATAAGAGGGAGAATATATTTTCTTCTTATTTTTAATCCTAACTAGGACACTTTTTTCATCGTGCGTGCCGTTGTTTGGGTTTAGTTTTCATTCCCCGACTGTTTGAACAAGCCCATTTCTCCTTCTTTCCATGGTTTGAGATAAGTCTAGCACAAGGGTAGGCAACCTTGGCTCTTTAATGACTAGTGGACTTCAACTCCCAGAATTCCTGAGCCAGCATGGGGGAACTCTGGCCCCCTCATGACTTGTGGACTTCAACTCCCAGAATTCCTGAGCCAGCATGGGGGAACTATGGTCCCCTCATGACTCGTGGACTTCAACTCCCAGAATTCCTGAGCCAGCATGGGGGAACTATGGTCCCCTCATGACTCGTGGACTTCAACTCCCAGAATTCCTGAGCCAGCATGGGGGAACTATGGTCCCCTCATGACTCGTGGACTTCAACTCCCAGAATTCCTGAGCCAGGATGGGGAAACTAT
>NW_015409490.1:0-2104 GCF_001527695.2 Protobothrops mucrosquamatus
AGCAGGCAGGACTGGCCTAGGGGTATTTTAAAGGGGTTTTAAATTAAATTTTTAGTAGAAGCGGCCAAATTTAAATAGTTATTTTTAATCTTTTTAAATTTTGTATTGTATTATATCATTGTTTTAAACTGGCTGTAAGCCGCCCTGAGTCCTCCGGGAGAAGGGCGGGGTATAAATTTAATAAAATCAAAATCAAAATAAAATCAAAGAGTTGCTGGATCACAACTTCCCCCAGTCCCTATGTAGGGTCCTCTGTTGGCCAACAGCAACGGCCTTTAGACTTATATACCACTCCATTGTGCTTTACCGCCCTCTCTAAGCGGTTTTCAGAGTCAGCCTGTTGCCCCCAACAATCTGGGTCCTCATTTTACTGACCTCAGATGGACGGAAGGCTGAGTCAACTTTGAGCCGGTGCGAGTCAGCAGAATTAGCCTGCAGCACTGCATTCTAACCACTGCGTCACCACGGCTCTTCTAACTTATAAGTCTAACTTGTAAGTCAGTGATGGAGAATCTTTTAGAGACCGAGTGCCCAAACTGCAACCCAAAACCCACTTATTTATTGCAAAGTGCCAACACGGCAATTTAATCTGAATACTGAGGTTTTAGTTCAGAAAAAACAACTCATACATTAACATCTTTTGTCTTCAAAGAAAAACACGACGACAAAGCTTTCAGTGATACAAACCACTTTTTGCTGAAAGGTAAAAGCTTGCATTTGGCATGCTTTTGAACCATTAATGTGATTTTTGCTGTTGTACGCATGCTGATAATTTGTCTAACCTTGGCTTATACTTTGTAAATTTGAGAGCAACACATGCAGCACTCAGGTCATCTATTAGTCTGTTTCTGGTGTCAGGTTTGATATAATTCAAAGCTGAAAACAGCGTGCTCGCTCTGGAGGCTTGTTTTGGCTAGGAAGGGGCTTGAGAAATGGCTTTTTCCTGCGAAAACTTAGCCAAGGAGCGAGGCGCGCATGCCCACAGAGAGGGCTCGAGTGCCCCCCTCTGGCACGTGTGCCATAGGTTCGCCACCACTGTTGTAAGTCGAATCCATAAAAGGGTGAAGAATCCCACCCACCCCTCTCAGGTTTACCTTCTCCTTGCTGTCAATGATATAGACGCCCTCCAGGCTGATGGCCACTATCACGGCTTTGCGTCCGCTCCGATGCAGCAATCCCTGAACCGGCTTGTCTATTTCCCCAAAGAAGAAGGCACAGCTGCAGAGACAGGAGGCAGACAAAGAGAGCTGGGGTGTATACAACACCTGAACTCAACCAACCAGAATAGAGCTGGAAGAGATCTTGGAGGTCTTCTAGTCCAACCCCCTGCTCAAACAGGAGACCCTATACCATTCCAGACAAGTGGCTGCCAAGTCTCTTCTTAAAAGCCTCCAGTGATGGAGCAGCCACAACTTCTGGTGGCAAGCAGTTCCACTGGTTAATTGTTCTCACTGTTAGGAAATTTCTCCTTAATTCCAGGTTGCTTCTCTCCTTGATTAGTTTCCATCCCTTATTTCCTGTCCTGCCTTCTGGTGCTTTGGAAAATAGGTTAGACCCCCCTCTTCTTTGTGGCAGCCTCTCAAATACTGGAAGACTGCTCTCATGATGTCCCCCTTAGTCTTTCTTGACTGGCCATTCCCAATTCCTGCAACCGTTCTTCCAATGGTTTAGCCTCCAAGCCTTTAAGCATCTTAGTTGCTCTTCTCTGTACTTTTTCCAAAGTCTCAATTCCTAGGGCTGGTGCACTTTAAGAGATGGAAAGTACCCCTGCCCGCCTATTAACCGAGTTGATGCTAGATGGGCTCTGCTAAGCCCATGTTCAGTTCAGTTCACCGGGATAGGGACACACTCTGCAGAATGCTCAGTCACCCTGGCCTGGAATGCTGGGTCTCGTATTCCAAGCTATCTGGCAGCTGTCATGTACAGGTAGTCCTCAACTTATGACCACAACTGAGCCCCAAATTTATCTTGCTAAGCGAGACATTTGTTAAGTGAATTTGGCCCCATTTTATGACCTTTCTTGTCCCAGTTGTTAAGTGAATCACTACAGTGATTAAGTTAGTCACACGCTTGTTCAGTGAAACTGGCTTCCTTGTTGAGTTTG
>NW_015409491.1:0-2104 GCF_001527695.2 Protobothrops mucrosquamatus
TATATCTTTAAATAAATTGGTTGAATTATGCATGTCTTGCATGAGTATATGATTGGACACAGTTATCTTTTAGGTGGCATAATTCCCCTGAATTTTGTCTCAACATTTGCATATAAAAATATTCATATTGCATTATCTTATGGGTATGACATCTCAGAATGACGTAATTCAGGGGTGTCAAACTGCCGGCTCGCGGGCCAGATGCGTCATACCAAAACCACACCCACCCTATTGCTGGCACTGGAAAAAAAGTTGCGATATGTCACGACACATCATGTGTAACACCTGATGTAATTTAATGATCTGAGTATGTGATCTATTAGCTCTATGGGTACCTCTCTGTGATGGGTTATTATTATCCCAACAGTAGCCAATCACTATAATGTTTTCTCTAGAAGTTGACACAATTGCAAGCCAAATCTGGCTGACTTGGAAACAATTATCATAGCAATCCATGGAGTAATGAGTAAACTAGGCTACCACAGAGATTATTTGGAGTTCTAATTCTCAATCATATATAAAGTTCAGATGCAACTATTTTATGCAAATCTCTGTCTTGCACTCTAACCTACTGAATATGATATGTGGAAGGTGAACTGTGTGTGGCTTTTTGGAAGAACTATAAAGCTTACATTCAAGGCCCATACAGGAATATTGAAATCGAACAATTTTATGCAAAAGAGCAGTTTAAAATAGATGTACACCTTAGGAAAGAGATTTTAATTTGCCTGGAAGGTGAAATACAGTTCTTCTTGTATCTGTAGTATGTGGTATACCCTGAACTTACCAGCCATTGATTTGGAGTAGGATCAGATGTGATTGTGAATAGCTTAATGTGCGCTGTAATGTCAACAGCCACCCCCATTCCTTGCATAATTATCAATTCTCCCCTTAGGGATTGTTTTTATTGATTAGAAAACAGCGCAAAAACATTAGGATGAGGAAAGGTCATTTTCTTACCAAATGAGAGGCTAGCTTTCAAGCAAATCACAAGTCTATATTTTATTAGATTCATCTCAATGGCTTAATAATTTCTAAGTAAATTTCCAAGTAAATGAAGAACATGTTTAGTCATTGCATGGGAACCACTTAGCACATTAACACATTGTCATTTGCTTTTTTATACCCTCAGTTTCCTTAATCCATAACTGGTCAATAGTATATTAATATTACAGGCTCACTTTAGAACTGAGTATTTCTAAATCTATTAAACTGTCACCACGGATGAAAAAAGCATATATCTATCCCCCAAGATGGAGGGAGAGGAGGAGAGAAGTATTAAAGGGAGCTGAGTGCTAATGAAATTAATCACAATCATCATAAGTACTTCCAATTTCTGTCACCCAGAGGCAGACAGCGTAACAAGACAAATACCCATTCACAGTTTAATACTGGAAAATATGTGTGTTTGGTAGTGGGGTCATATTTGTCCATAAAAGACAGGTATAATTGTTTGTTTATCAAATTTATTTGCCACTCATCTTGCAGTTCAAGGTGACTCTGAAGTGTCTTACAGCTAGATAAAACAAACATCCAAAACTATAAAAATAGATTAAAGTTACAAAAAAAATTAAACTAAAAAACAAGTGTTTGGAGAGAGATGTGCAGGTAACTTCTCTTTTAGTGTACCAACCTCCTCCAGCCAATAGGTTTTCCTCTGGGAATATAAAGTATATAAATATAAGGTTCGGTATTTTGAAGAACAATGCAGATGAATTTGGTCTAAGACTTTAGGTAGGGCAAACAGAAGGTTGTGTGGACAGAAACATCTTTCTCATTTTCATTAATGAGTGTCGACGATGTTCAGCTAAGATTTACATTTCACAGTATATGGTTGAAACTTGGAGGAACTAAGAGCTGACAACTAAAAGGCTTGACTCCAAACATAGAATATGGAATATGGAATGTTGTTCGTCCATCGATTTCGATGAAGACCTTGACATCTTATGGATTATGGGCCATCAGTGGTGTGTCCGTAGATGGCTGATGAGACCGATGTTAGCACGGAATGTTCTGCCACATACTGAACAGAGAAATGTGGACACTATTGCTTCAGCATTTGCAGCTCTGGCTTTACGGAGTGCTCGCTTCTCTTGTGCCAAGA
>NW_015409492.1:0-2104 GCF_001527695.2 Protobothrops mucrosquamatus
AGAGAGAGAGAGAGAGAATATGAATAAATAACAGAGTTGGAAGGGACCTTGGAGGTCTTCTAGTCCAACTCCCTGCTCCACCAGAGAGAGAGAGAGAGAGAGAGAGAAAGAGAAGAGAGAGAGAGAGAGAATATGAATAAATAACAGAGTTGGAAGGGACCTTGGAGGTCTTCTAGTCCAACTCCCTGCTCCACCAGGAGATCCTAGTATATACCATTCCAGACAAGTGGCTGTCCAGTCTCTTCTTAAAAGCCTCCCCTGATGAAGCACCCACAACATCTGAAGGCAAAGCTGCACCCCTGGTTAATTGTTCTCACTGTTAGGAAGTTTCTGCTTAATTCCAGCTTGCTTCTCTCTTAGATTAGTTTCCATCCATAGAACAGAAGAGAATGAGTTGGAAGGGACCTTGGAGGTCTTCTAGTTTGACCCCCTGCTCAAGCAGGAGATCCTGTACCATTTCAGACAAGTGACCAGTCTCTTCTTAAAAACCTCCAGTGATGAAGCATCCACAATTTCTGAAGGCAAGCCATTCCACTGTCAGGAAATTTGTTCTCACTGTCCGGAAAATCCTCCTTAGTTCTAGGCTGGATCTCTCCTTTCCAAAGCTCCTGTATATTGAAAATGCAGAGTATTGATCCAGGTTACTTGAGGGACTGTCTCACCCCACTAGGATTGGCCCGTACCACTCATGCCGGCAGAGGAGGCATGCTGCGGGTCCTGTCAGCCCAATTATTCCGGTTGGCGGGATCCAGGAGGAGGGCCTTCTCAGCTGTTGCTCCTGCCCTCTGGAATATCTACCTGTCATTGGAAAAACTGCCTTTTCACGTAAAGGACAAATCGCCTCCTACCTGTGCACTACTCCTTTCTCTGGATCCTGCAAGCCCTCCTGCCCAGATGATGTGCAGGATATCCCTTAATCCCAGTAGATATGGAAACAACTCCTCTGCCACATGTTGCTAATTACAGTGATATTTGAGCTTTTCTCTACAACTGGCCCCCAGATTTCTAGGCACCAGCTTCCCATTTCATGCGGTGTCTGATCTGCCCAGCTTTAGCTTTCCTGTTTGGAAACTTTCCTGTTTGGAAGACAGGAGTTTTCTTCTATTACAAGGGAGAAAGCAATTGCCAATCTTTTAAAAATCCATCATCTGGCTTGCGACAGGCATGATACATAAAGAGTAGGTTTAAATTTGACCATTGATTGTTATTTTTCAGCCCCTGTCAATCAGATTTTCTCTGTAGTGTCAAACTTGTTTTTAATAAACACATGATCATACTAGACAGGTTTATGGATTTCTGCTGGACTGGCTACTTCGTTGCAAATACAGTAGCTCTCATTTTGGAGATCTTTGTGGCGTTGTCCTGATGTGGAAGTCAATCTATATAAATAAAAATGTAAATGTTCGTTTGTTCAAAATCTTAAATCTCCAAAAGTTCTTCACCGATTGCTTTGAAAGTTTGACACAACGTTGCATTCGAATACGTGCGTGTTTTTATATACCTGTATTATATAGATGTCAGACCTGTGACAGGTAAAAACATGCTTTTTTGAAAAACAGCGCCATCTGTTGGACGTAAAAGCAACACACACTTTTACCAGACTGAGCCACAGCAACGCGTGGCCGGGTACAGCTAGTAGGCTATAAAGTAAAATAAAATACACAGGAGTTTTGCAGCATACCAATCAGAAGAACTTTGTTTGTAAAGAGAACTCTGTTTATAGAGAAACATTGCTTGATCATATTCTTAGTATGTATTATTTAAACGTATTATGTTTAAATAATTTAAATATTTAAATGTGAGGCTGTTAATCTTATTTTAACACATGGTATCTACCCTAGCAATAGTTTTCCTTGGATGAGAAGCTGGAAACTGTTGTGGATTCTGTTCCAAGACTTTTCAGTGATCTTGTTATCTTGCTGAACTATTATTTCATTTCAAAGGATTTCTCCCTTTTGGAGTACTTACATTATGTGTTACTTGGGTTTGGCTACAGAATGAATCACTTAGATGCTTGGTGTCAGCCGGCCATGTAAGTGCCATCAATTTGTGTCAGCACAATTCTTTTCTGCTGTGTTGAACATACTGTATTCATTTGACAAAC
>NW_015409493.1:0-2104 GCF_001527695.2 Protobothrops mucrosquamatus
TGCCCTACCTCAGCGCCAGGCAGCCGGTGAGACTGCAGGAAGCTGCTCGCAGGTAAGACAGGTGTGCCCCGCAGGTGAGACAGGTGTGCCCTGCAGGTGAGACAGGTGTGCCATCTGCAGGTGAGACACATAGATAGATAGATAGATAGATAGATAGATAGATAGATAGATAGATAGATAGATAGATAGATAGATAGATGATAGATAGATAGATATGGATAGATAGATGTTGTTGTTATTTGCAAAGTCATGTCTGACCCATCGCGACCCCATGGACAATGTTCCTCCAGGCCTTCCTGTCCTGTGACCTCCAGGCCTTCCTGTGACCCAGGGTGGTGTCTGGCAAATGACAACAACTGATACAGTTGATTTCCCACATCAATAAACAGTTGGTGATACCAGTAGAAGACAATTTTTGTAGCCCAGAGGTTGAACTGTGGGCTCCTTGGGACTCCTTGACCTTGGTGCTTTTCTTGCAGCTGTTTCATGACCCAGCTAGATAGCATCATCATCATCATCAGTTGTCGTTGTTGTTAGTTGCGAAGTCGTGTCCGACCCATCGCGACCCCATGGACCACGTTCCTCCAGGCCTTCCTGTCCTCTACCATCTTCTGGAGTCCATTGAAGCTCACGCCTCCTGCTTCAGGGACTCCCTCCAGCCATCTACCTCCTTCTCTGTCGTCCCCTCCTTCTCTTGCCCTCTATCTTTCCCAGCATTCATCAGCCAGTGCAATGCCGCAAAGATGTTTTGGGAATGCTGAGGTGCTGGGCAGATAACAGGTCCTCCTCAAGAGGCAGCGACCTTGGAGTCAGGCTGGAATCGGCCATCTCACCTCCGAAGACGATTCCCCTCCATAATTCCCAAGCGGTTACCGCAAAAGCGAAAGCATCTGAAAGATGCCAGCAGACCTTCCTCCCCTCCCTTCCCCTCCCCGCCTTCCAACCGAACACCGGGTCTCTTTCCGCCTTGGTGGGCCTGAGCGAGCCCCCAGCGCCCGGCTAAGCAAAGGCACGCCGGAATCGACAACACTTAACCGAACAAAGCCGGAAGCCGGAATCTTTCACCATGGAAACACAGGTTGCTTGGAAACGGACAGAGTCCTTATTTTTAAAGAAAGACGGCCAGCGGCCCAGTCGAGTTTCTCTTTTTTTAAGCTTCAGGGGTTTCGAGGTGGACCCCCTCTTCTTTGTGGCAGCCCCTCAAATACTGGAAGGCTGCTGTCATGTCTCACACACATACACAGACGTTCCTTCTTTCCATTAAACTAGACATGCAGCTGCAGTGATTCACTCGTGGCCGGAGAGCTGGTAAAATGGGGCAAAAACTCAGTTAGCAACGGAGAGTTTGGGGCTCAGCTGTGGTCGTAAGCCGAGCACTGCCTGGATACGAGATGTACATATGTACACAGAGCAGCCAGGTAGAATTGGGCCCGGAGGAGAGCAGAGCGTTCAGCCTCGTGTGTCATTGATTGCAAAGGAGTTCCGGACGAATTTCCATCCGGCAGTCGCGTCGATTGGACTGGCAGGGAAACCTCTTCCGTGCTCCCCGAATCGTCCCAATCCATTTAACGAAAGGAAGGAAATCTTATGTGGCAGGATCACAAGACGCAGCCGGATTTCAAGCAGGCGTCCCGGGATAGAGCAGTTGAGGGTTGATTGATCGTCCGGGTTGTTTTTGACGCCGGCCGGCCACATCGGTGAATTTTCTCCACCGCCATCTGCCCTTCTTCACCTGTTGTTTTTCGGCTCTTCCCGCTCTGCAGGGGGGGGGTTCGCCCGGTCCCGCTTAAGAGAAAAGTTGGAGATGGAAAGGCTCGGCTTGGTTTGCCACGGCGACCTTGGGTGGTGTCCCTTTTTATAAATCAGTCTTCCTCTAAACCAGGGGTAGGCAACTTTGGCTCTTTTATGACTGGTGGACTTCAACTCCCAGAATTCCTGAGCCAGCATGGGGGAACTATGGCCCCCTCGTGACTGGTGGACTTCAACTCCCAGAATTCCTGAGCCAGCTTGGGGGAACCACGGCCCCCTTGATGACTGGTGGACTTCAACTCCCAGAATTCCTGAGCCAGCATGGGGGAACTACGGCCCCCTCATGACTCGTGGA
>NW_015409494.1:0-2104 GCF_001527695.2 Protobothrops mucrosquamatus
TTGTTATTCCAAACTGTGGGGGGAATGCAATTAGCTTCATAACTCAGTTATTTTTCTCGACAACAAAAAAGCCGCAATGCCCTTGGTAACGCCTATGGCAGGGGTGTCAAACTCAATTTCATTGAGGGCCGCATCAGCATTGCGGTTGCCCTCGGGGGCCGGGTGGGTGTGGCCAGGGTGGGTGCAGCCTACTGGGTGGACGTGGATGGAGTGGGTGCAGCCTACTGGGTGGGCGTGGATGGAGTGGGTGCAGCCTACTGGGTGGGTGTGGATAGAGTGAGTGTGGCCTACCAGGTGGTCATGGCCAGTTCTACATCATTCACGCCAAGGGTGCCTGTGGGGGCCTGGGCAGGAGTGGGACAGATCTGAGGGTCTCTGGCAGAAGGGGGTGGGACCGGGGCAAGTGCCAAGGCATGGTCCATTTCTTCATTCCTCACAAAGGGTGACCCCTCCCCAGCATGCACCCAGGGGGCAGAGGCGACATGACAGGGGCTGGTTCCTCGCTGTTTCCAGACGGCCTTGTGGAGCTAAGATCGAATGCATTTCAGCATAGATGGCCACCACAAAATTGTACATTGGCTCCCGGCTGGCCTGGGCCAGGGCCAAGGCAGCGGGGGCCATTCCCTCACTGTTTCCAGGATGGCTTCGCGGACCACATGAAACCACTTCATGGGCCACATCCGGCCCCTGGGCCTTGTGTTTGACATGTCTGCCCTATGGTAAGCTTAGTCCTCCGAGATGACATATTTGATGGCATATTTGATCTGTTTTGGGGTGGAGTTTGGTGCTAAGTAGAATGAAGCTTTAAGGCATCCTCTCAAGGGTTCCAAGTCCATGCCAGATGATCAGCACACCAGTGGTGGGATTCAAATAGGTGAGCAACCGGTTCTCTGCATGGATGCCACTTCCGGAAGTCCATTCTGGGCCTGGGCAACAAAAAATTAGCTACCGGTTCTGCCGAACTGGTGCGAACTGGCTGGATCCCACCACTGCAGCACCCTCATACATAGGACATTTGCTTCATAATTTTACAGTCTTCTCCAAAAAAAGACGCTTGCAAAACATCTCTGTCTAATACAGGTGGTCCTTGACCTTCGATCACACCTGAGCCCAAACTTTTTATTTGTTGCTAAGGGAGACAGGTGTTAAGTGAATTTCGCCCCATCTTTTGGTTAAGCGAATCAGTGCTATTGTTAATAAGTGAATCTGATTTCCCCGTTGATTTTTCTTGTCAGAAGGTTGCAAGAGGGGATCACGGAACATGGCAACCGTCATCAATGGGAGCCCGTTGGCCAAGTGGCTGACTTTTGATCATATGGACACAGGGATGCTGCAAAGGTCATAAGTGTTAAAAACGGTCCCAAGTCGCTTTTTTTTCAGTGCCGTTCTAACTTTGAACGGTCACTGAGTTGTCGTAAGTCGAAGGCTGCCTGTATTGAGGGAGAGGACGAGAAGAAATTGGAAAGACCAGCCTGTTTGTCTCCACCCTGCCTGTGTTATGCTTCCAAGCAGGCAGGAATAAAATTGCAATCTTCTTCCAACAAGACACCTGCTCCACCGGAGAGGTTTGCTGCCAAGTCTTTTGTTAGCTTTTCTCCAGATGCAGTGATCTTTCCATCTGGAGCATCTCCCACTGACAGCCACCTCCAGAAGCTTGGCTGCCATGGCGCCTGAAGTGCTCAATGAATATGTATTACCCCACACAGGTAGGGGCCAAAGTGTTAGGAAGGGAAGAGACAGGATAACTTGAACCATCTCAAATCAGATTTTTCCTTTGGGTCAATCTTGGTAGCAAGAAAGCAGGGAGTGAAATAAGTCAAGATGGTGATAATAATAATAATAAAGTTGGAAGGGACCTTGGAGGTCATCGAGTCCAACCCCCTGCTCAGGTAGGTAACCCTACTGTATACCATTTCGGACAAATGGCTGTCCAGTCTCTTCTTAAAAACCTCCAGTGTTGGAGCATTCACCGCTTCTGGAGGCAGGTTGTTCCACTGGTTAATTGTTCTAACTGTCAGGAAGTTTCTCCTTAGTTCTAGGTTGCTTCTCTCCTTGATTAGTTTCCATCCGTTGCTTCTTGTCCTGCCTTCAGGCGCCTTGGAAA
>NW_015409495.1:0-2103 GCF_001527695.2 Protobothrops mucrosquamatus
GCTATTGCTGAACCATTGCACAGACTTCTTGACAAGAATGCGTGTTGGCGCTGGACCAAGGTCCACGAGGCCAGTTTCAATGAGGTCAAAGCCTTGCTCACATCCAATGCGGTCTTGGCTCATTTTAATGAGCAGTTGCCAGTGTGCCTGGCTTGTGATGCCTCACCCTACGGTGTGGGCGCTGTTCTCAGCCATTTGATGGCTGATGGGACTCAGGTCCCTGTGGCTTACTACTCTAGGACTTTATCTGCTGCTGAGCGCAACTATGCTCAAATTGATAGGGAAGCTTTGGCTCTGGTGGCTGGCATTAAGAAGTTCCATGACTTTATTTATGGCCGCCATTTTACGGTTTTCACGGACCACAAGCCTTTGCTGGGGCTATTCACCACCTCCAAACAGACTCCTCATATCCTATCCCCTCGTATGCTGCGTTGGTCCATCTTCCTCTCAGCTTATGACTATTCACTGGTCCATAAGCCTGGCAAGGAAATGGGTCACGCAGATGCTTTGAGCAGACTGCCATTACCTACTGTGGAGCCTGATCCCGCTCCTGCTGTACACATATTGTCCATTCAGGAGTTGCCTGAATGCCCCCTCAATGCTAGGGATGTGGCTGCTGAAACTGCCACTGACCACACGCTCAAATGCGTGCTGTCATGGGTTCTATCTGGGTGGCCTGACAGGTGCCCTGCAGAGGAATTTCAACGTTTTTGGGTCAAAAGACACGAGTTGTCCACTTTCAATGGCTGTCTCCTTTGGGGATCGAGAGTTGTGATCCCAGACTCATTGAGGGCTAGAATCTTGATCTCATTACATGAGGGTCACCCTGGAAATGTAAGGATGAAGGCGCTTGCTCGCAGCCATCTGTGGTGGCCTGGCATTGACCGGGCCATCGAGTCACAAGTACATGGATGTCATACCTGCCAATAGTCCAGGCCTGAAATGCCCCAGGCCCCTGTACACAGGTGGGAGGAAACACACACTCCATGGTCTAGAATACATGTAGATTACGCTGGGCCCTTTCAGGGTCAATTCTTCCTGGTTGTTGTTGATAGCCATTCCAAATGGCTGGAGGTCGTGCCTGACAGACGGCCGCGTACTTCGCCGCCACATCGATCAATTACGCGTGAGGCGGGACTCGCCTATGGTTTCTTCTCAGTCTCTAGGGGGGGGAGGAGGAATGGGAAATGCATTCTGGGATTCAGAATCAACAGCCTACGTTGGCTGTAGGAAGGGAAACGGGTACTCAACACCCAACTTCCACTGGTGCTTCAGGTAGCAGTTCTTGGGAAAGGGAGTACATAGACACCCCCACACACACTCCAGCCTGGGAGTCCCACCGGTGACAGACTAATTATCCACCCCTAACAAGCAATACTCCAGACACGGAGAATACCTGGGAGCATACTCACAACTCACAGCATGCAAGAGAGCAGGCAATACAAAAGGGGAACACGTCCCTTGCTGAAAGGGCTCAGAGGAGGATGTCCTCACGCATCAGGGCTAACAGGGAGGCATCCCTAGTCCCTAGCACTACAGAAATGAGCCAGGAATCCCACACTCCTTCAGGAAACACGGGAATGAACTCACAGGGGTTAGACAACTCCATTGAGGGTAGATCAACCAGGTTCAGCAACCAACAGGGCACTGACTGCTCAAATACAGGGGATGGGCTGGAAAGTCAAGCTGAAGTCACTGGTCAGTCACAGGGCACTTCACCTAGTGCAAGCTGCAACGGGGAGAATAATACAAACTCTCCAGGTCTGAGAAGGTCGCTCAGGGTAAGAGGCCCTCCCAAATACCTAGCCGATTATGTAAGGTGAGCAGGTACATAGCAATAGCTGACTTAAAGGTTCTGGCTGGTTGTCTTTACTGAAAACAAGGTCGGGGGGGTCACTGGATCCGGTTCAAAGGAACAGTCCCACACCTTATACATTGTGTAACATTAACTCATCATTAATTATATTACCATCTATAGGATGGCGTCCATGTGGGCGCAATCTTATTTCATCCAGGGGGAAGGGGTGTTGTGTCCTGAGCCTGCAAGAGGCAGGCTCGGGACGTTGCAAGAGTCCCGGGCATTTGCAGAAGCTGCCCGGGACC
>NW_015409496.1:0-2103 GCF_001527695.2 Protobothrops mucrosquamatus
CTTCTCCCAGGTTCTGTCTGAGGTCCTCCAGCACAACCTGCAGGCGTCGTTCCCCCAGGAGAGGTCCACCAGGGTGAAGATGCCGAAGCTGCACTTAGAGGACCACACGGAGCTCAATGAGGTCTTAACTCGGTTAGGTGAGAGACATAGAGACGGGGCAGAAGGTTTTCAACTCCCGCCCCCCCTGCCCAACTTCTTCCTGCTATGTTGACTTTCCATCCAGAGGTTTTTCCTCCTCCTCCTCCTCCTCCTCCTCCTCCTCCTCCTCCTCCTCCTCCTCCTCCTCCTCCTCCTCCTCCTCCTCCTCCTCCCTCCAAGCACCCTGTCCAGAAGAAGGAGATGAGCTGGTAGCTTCTGCAGGTAAAGTCCCATTTGGGTCCCCCAAGCACCTCCAGCCTGGAGAAGCTGCAAGACCTGGGGTGGATCCTCTCCCGATAGGCCGCCTGGCCCAGCCCAGCAGCAGAGCCTGAGAGGCAAACACCCCCCAACGATGGGCAAGGAGCTGCTCCCACTTCAGCTGTGGTCCCCTCTCTTCCCCCCAGGTCTCGGTGAGCTGTTTTCTGCCCCAGACCTCAGCTGCCTTGCCGAGGGGCCCCTCGTGGTCTCCAGCGTCAAGCACCGGGCCGCCCTGGAGCTGGCCGAGGAAGGAGTGAAGGCGGCAGCAGCCACCAGCGTGGTGGGCGTACGCTCCGCCTCAGTTTTCTCCCTCAACCGGCCCTTCATCTTCATGATCATGGAGGACATGACCGGCATCCCCTTCTTCCTGGGCACCATCCAGAATCCACGGCCGGGGGCTCCCCTGGAGAAGCATGTCCTGCCTGCTAATCGCACACATCGCTTCCAGATGCCCTGAAGGGCCTCAGAGCTGCCCCCCCCAGTCCCAGGCAGTCTGGCCTTCTAGAAGACCCCTCCCAGTGGCTGCCCACCCAAGCGCATCACCCTCCCGGCTGGCGTCTCAGGGCGGGGGTGGATCCCATCCCAATCTTGAAAGGGAGAGCGTGCCCCTTCCTTGGCCACTAGTGGGTCCTGGATGTGGATTCTGCACCTCAGCTTACTGGACGCCTGGGCTCCCCTAGGCTCCCCATCCCCCCACTGGCCTGGCCTGCCCCCCCACATTGATTTCCCTTGCCCCCCCCCTCGGTAGTTTCCTTGGCACCAGGCTGGAGGGATGCCTCCCCCTCCCCTTTAGTCAGACTGAACCCCTCTCTGTCCAAGAAGCCCCTCCTCAGTCCAAGCTGCACACAGGCCTAACCCCCTCCCTTGAAAGACCGCCCCCTGCCTCAAAAAGGATAGAATGGCAATAATGGCACAACAACCCTGTGAGGTTGGAATGCAGACTAATTAACCGGCTGTCCTGAGAGCCTCCGAGGTGGTAATCCAATTCAAAATTCTCCTTCATACTTGTGGAAACATAGAGTGGATAAGATGCGCCATGGCACAGCTAAAGCCGAAACAAAGAGAGGATTCTTTTGAGCACTGAGAATTGGAAGGAAAATCATGCAAAATAAAACTGCAAATATTGCGATGCCTTCGTCTCCTTCGTGTCCGGCAGCAGAGGTACGTCCCTCCCATCAGGAGAGGGGGGAGGGGACGGAGGTAGCCCTCAACTTAAACAGAGGTGCCCTAACCCTAACCCGTGACCAGGGAGATGCTGCAACCGTTGTGTTCAGAACGCTCATTAGTCACTGTTCTCAGCGCCATTGCAATGTTGAACGGTCACTAAACAAACGGTTGTAAATCAAGGACTACCTGGAGCCAGCAGAAAGGGGCAATGGAGAGAGGATCCGGTCTCCACGGGGCACGAAGGCCAGAACCCCCAAATGACAGTGAACAGAGTCGGAAGAGGCCTTTCCTATCTCATGCAAAGAGATTGCTGGATTTCACTTAAAACAGGCAGAATAAACTCCATGGATAAGTCATATAAAATTACTTTATTCCAGGCATCCTCAAGTCAATAACTTACAGTTACTGCAGAAGTTCTTCTAGAATGCAGATTGTAATCTGGACCCATCTCGTAGGTAAAAGGATAATAGATTTCCCCATTCTTACAGAGCTCCTAACCCTCGTGGCTAGGATTCATGGAGAGATAATAGATTGGCACGT
>NW_015409497.1:0-2103 GCF_001527695.2 Protobothrops mucrosquamatus
GAGGCCGCCGAGAAAGCCGGGGCCGCCGAGAAAGAAAACGGCGAGCGGCCCGCGGCTATCTTCTCCCCCTCCCGGAAAACTCACCAGGGAGGGGGCAGATCCTCTGGCTCCTCGGGGGTCTCTCTTCTGGCTCCTTCGGGGGTCTCCGAAGCCCCCCCTCTACCCTTCTTCCGCTCCATTAGTGCGGAGCTAAAGGACAGCGTCCACCATCATGCAGACATGCGCAGTTACTGCTTTTGAGCCAGGTCTCACCTAATCTGTACTTATACCTTTGGTTTTTCCAGCCTAAATGTAAAACTTTGCTCTTCTCCATATTAAATTTCATTTTGTTGGATAGGGCCCATAGTTAAGGTTTTCAAGATCTTTTTGGATCCTGAGCTTGTCTTCTGGGGTGTTGGCTATTCCTGTAGTTTAGTGTCATCTGAAAATTTGATGAGTTCTCCTTCTATTCCCTCAGCTAAGTAATTTATGAAGATATTGAAGAGTACTGGGCCTAAGACGGAGCCTTGTGGTACTCCACTGCTTACTTCACTCCAAGAGGATGTAGTACCATTGGGCACTACTTAATGTTCCTGATAACAGTTCCATCATTGATACACTCCATGTTTAGGTGACAATTAGCAAACTCTGAGATATCAATGTGGTAAAAATACTCAGAAAGCTTTGAAGTAGATCTGTGATATATACTTTACATAAAATTTGAATTATCATGGGCCGTGGGCCATGAGGTGTTTACAACTGGGCTGCAGAAATGGTGTGCGAGCACACCCACACACATTCGCATCCCCACTTGCACAAGCAGTGGGCGAGTGCATCTATGCACTCTCCATTTGCATGAGCGGGTGGCACACATGCCCATCTCTTGTGCAAATGGAGCTACGCACACTTGCCAGCTACTCATGTGAAACCATCCTCTCTCCTCTCCACTAGTCTGCAAAGCTAGAAAGGTTGGGGAACTCTGCTTTAAGCCTTGTTTGTGTTATTCTGGAGCTTGTTTCTTACAGTAAGCATCACAAGTTCTTCCTGGAGATCATCTGCTTGAGAATTATATTCTTTTTTTTTATTAAAAATTTTATAAAATTTTACAATATAAATCCCCCCCTTCCCCTTCCCACCCTTCCACCCCCCTCCCTCCCCCCTCACTTCCCAGTGCCAATCACAGGGTTAACAATAACATAATCATACTCTACTTAACATTAATCAACTATTAAAATAACATATCTATAACCTCCTTTAACTCTCTTTTAAACAGTACAATTATTAAAAACAATAATAATAACACTTTAATAATTAAAAATAATACTAAATAAAATATTCTAACCTTTATACAACCATAATATTCCAAAATTTACTCAAAAACCAAATGATATTTTTAGTCCCATATTTACACTCAATATAATCTATCCATCTTCTCCAAACCAAAATATATCTTTCTTGTGAGTGATCCTTCACATAAGAGGAAATCTTGGCCATTTCTGCTAAATTCGAGACTTTAAATGACCATTCTTCTATAGTAGGTAAACATTCTGTTTTCCAATACTGAGCTACTAATAGTCTTGCAGCAGTTATAAAGTTCAACATCAATTCCATTTCTTTCGCATCCAAATCTTCCATAATACCCAACAAAAATATCTGCGGCTTAAACTTTATCTTTCTCTTAAAAATATTTTGAGTATTCCACCATATCTTAATCCAAAATGCTTTAACTTCTCTACATGTCCACCAAATATGAAAATAAGATGCATCTAAATTGCCACATCTCCAACACTTAGGTTGTAAATTAGAGTACACACAAGACAGTTTTTGAGGATCCAGATGCCACCTATAAAACATTTTATAAAAATTCTCCCTTAAATTTTGAGCTTGAGTAAATTTTACATTTCTAACCCAAATTGTCTCCCATGTGTCCAATGAAATTGGTTCTTGTATATTTTGCGCCCATTTTATCATACAATCCTTAACCAATTCTGTTTCTGAATCCAACTCAATCAATACATTATAAATTCTTTTAATATGAGCTTGAGATTGATCTTTGATCTGTTTCATCAAATTTGCATCCTGTAAGGTAATGCCAACTCTTTGATCCATACGCCATCTCATTGT
>NW_015409498.1:0-2103 GCF_001527695.2 Protobothrops mucrosquamatus
CTTAGCCATGAAGGCCAGTTGGGTGACTCTGAGCCAATCATCAGGAGATGGTGAGTTCTAGTCCCGCCTTAGGCTTGAAAGCCGGCTGGGTGACTTTGTCCCTGTCACCAGGAGGCAGTGAATTCTAGTCCCATTATAGGCATGAAAGCCGGCTGGGTGACTTTGGGCCAATCACTAGGAGATGGTGAGTTCTAGTCCTGCCTTAGCCATGAAAGCTGGCTAGATGACTTTGGGCTAATCACTAGAAGACAGGGAGTTCTAGTCGCGCCTTAGCTATGAAGGCCAGTTGGGTGACTTTGAGCCAATCACCAGGAGATGGTGAGTTCTAGTCCTGCCTTAGGCATGAAAGCCAGCTGGGTGACTTTGTCCCTGTCACCAGGAGGCAGTGAATTCTAGTCCCACTTTAGGCATGAAAGTCGGCTGGGTGACTTTCTGCCAATCACCAGGAGGCGGTGAGTTCTAGTCCCAACTTAGCCATGAAAGCCGCCTGGGTGTCTTTGGGCCAGTCCCTCTTTCTCAGCCCAGCCCACCTCACAGGGTTGTCGTTGTGGGGAAAAGAGGAAGGTGTGCTGGATATGTTTGCCACCTTGGGCTATTTGTTAAAATAATAAAGGTGAGAAATAAAAAAATAAACTAAACAAGCCTCACAGCCTAAGGCCTCACAGCCTCTCACATTTCCCCATGCTGGCTGAGGAATTCTGGGAGTTGAAGTCCACCTGTCTTAAAAATGGCCGAATTTGAAAAACACCGGACTACAGGATGGAAGAGGCAGGGAAACTACACAAGAGAAATTTAGTAACACTTTTACTCCTGAATGCGTCGTTTTTTAGCAATATCCACTGGGAAACGTTATCAGTCTTGTACTATAACAGGGGTAGGCTCTTTTATGACTGGTGGACTTCAACTCCCAGAATTCCTGAGGCAGCCATGCTGAGGGGAAAGGGAGAGGTTTCCAAGCTGAGCCATGCTGGCTCAGGAATTCTGGGAGTTGAAGTCCACCAGTCATAAAAGAGCCAAGGTTGCCTACCCCTGTACTATAACATCATAGGCACCAATTCTGCAGCACGGCGATTCCCAGGCTCGGCAGCTTTAACCTGGGTGGACTTCAATTCCCAGAATCCCCCAGCCCGCTCAGCAACTTTGAGGATGTGTGGACAGCAACTCCCAGAATTCCCAAGCCAGCTCAGCAACTTTTAAGATACGTGGATTTAAATCCCAGAACGCCCCAGCCAGTTCAGCAGCTTTGAAGACACGTGGACTTCAACTCCCAGAATTCCCCAGCCAGCGCGCTGGCTGGGGAATTCTGGGAGTTGAAGTCCACACCTCTTAAATTTCGGAAACACAGACTTAAGGCCTCAGCAGGTCTTAATTTGGCCCCGCACGGAAAGAGACTTTACATCAATTATGCAGGCCTGTAAAATTGGCCACTCTGCAGTCTTTAACAATTTCAACAACCCTTCAAACTCTCTTGGGATTACAACTCCCATCCTCCCCAACACAGAGTCAAGCTGGCTGGAGCCGCGGGGAAAGAGAGTCTAACCAAGCTGGGAAAGCTTCCCCACCCCACCCCCACCCCTCTTTCCAGGAATTTCGGCATTTCTCTATGAGGTCTGTGGTCCCTCTTTAATTCTTCCTAACCCAAAGTATTTAACCACAAAAATATTGCTTGGCTGCTAATGAACTCCTGTATTCTCCCAGGGCTTGGAGAGCTCTCGCTTCCACCCCCAAAATGCTGCTTACGGTCTTCCAGCGCCCATAAAGCTCTCTTTTAATCTATATATTTTTAATAGCCATAAAGAGGGAGTGAGTGAGTGAGTGAGTGAGTGAGTGAGTGAGGGAGGGAGGGAGGGAGGAAGGAAGGAAGGAAGGAAAGAAGGAAGGAAGGAAGGAAGGATGAGAGAGGTTAGATAGGAAGAAAGGAAGGGAGATTAGAAAAGGAAGGAAGGGAGGGAGATGAGAGAAGGTAAAAGGAAGGGAGATGAGAAGAGGAAGGAAGATGGGAAGGAAGGAGGGAGGGAGGGAGATGAGAGAAGAAAGGAAGGAGGGAGGGAGTTGAGAGAAGGAAGGAAGGAGGGAGATGAGAGAAGAAAGGGAGAGAGGGAG
>NW_015409499.1:0-2103 GCF_001527695.2 Protobothrops mucrosquamatus
AGAGACAGACAGACAGACAGACAGACAGACAGAGATAGATAGATAGATAGATAGATAGATAGATAGATTATGATAGATAGATAGATAGATAGATAGATAGATAGAGAGAGAGAGAGAGAGAGAGAGAGATGATAGATAGATAGATAGATAGATAGATAGATAGATGATAGACAGACAGACAGACATACTGTAGATAGATAGATAGATAGATAGATAGATAGATAGATAGATAGATAGATAGATAGATAGATAGATAGATAGATAGATAGATAGATTATGAGAGAGAGAGAGAGAGAGAGAGAGAGAGGAGATAGAGGGGTGATACATAGAGGAGAGAGAGATGATAGAGATAGAGTGTGTGTTTGTGTGTGTGTGTGTGTGTGTGTGTGTGACAGCAGTTAAAGACTCACAGCCTGGGTTTGAAACCCCAGCTCCATGCAACAGGGTGAACTCCCATCCTTTTCCCAGCTCCTTCTCACCTAGCAGTTTGAAAGCATGCAAATGCGAGTAGATAAATAGGTACCACTTCGGTGGGAAGGTAACAGCATTTCATGCACCTTTGTCATATAGCCGTGCTGGCCACATGACCATGGAAATTGTCTTTGGACAATGCTGGCTCCCTTGGCCAAGAAACACAAATGAGCACCAGGCCCTAGAATTGGACATGTGTATATGTATGTCCGAAGAGAATTTCCATGGTCATGTGGCCAGCATAACTATACCACTTTACAATGCCTTGGTAAGGCCACACTTGGAATACTGCATCCAGTTTTGGTCACTACAATGTAAAAAAGATGCTGAGACCTAGAAAGAGTACAAAGATGATTAGGGGACTGGAGGCTAAAGCATATAAGGAACGGTTGCTGGAATTGGGAATGTCTAGTTTAATGAAAAGAAGGACGAGGGGGGACATGATAGCAGTGTTCCAATATCCCAGGGGCTGCCACAAAGAAGAGGGAGTCAAGCTATTCTCCAAAGCGCCTGAGGGTAGGACAAGAAGCAACGGATGGAAACTATTCAAGGAGAGAAGCAACCTAGAACTAAGGAGAAATTTCCTGATATAACAATTAACCAGTGGAACAACCTGCCTCCAGAAGCGGCGAATGCTCCAACAGTGGAAGTTTTTAAGAAGAGACTGGACAGCCATTTGTCTGAAATGGTATAGGGTTTCCTGCCTGAGCAGAGGGTTGAACTAGATGACCTCCAAGGTACCTTCCAACTTTATTATTATTATTATTATTATTATTATTATTATTATTATTATTATTATTATTATTATTATTATTATTATTATTATTATTATTAGTAGTAGTAGTAGTAGTAGTAGTAGTAGTAGTAGTAGTAGTATTGTTATTATTGTTATTATTAGACAAAAGTGCACACAAACACACACAGAGATGCTAGAGAGATGATAGAGATCTATATCTATGTATCTATAGATGTATATCTCAGTATATCTTAGATATGGATATATTCTGAGCAACCATATTTAACCAGCTATAAATAATTTTGAGAACAGGACTCTTTATCTCCTCATTCCCTGGATGTTCTACAAGACACAGCCAACCAATAATCAGAAATAAGATTTGCCCAACCCTGCATTTAAAACTTTACTCACATTATAGATTTCTATCGCAACACCATTCTGCTTTTGTGGTATCTTTTGCTTCGTCTGGGTGTCATTTCTCGTTTAGAACACAAGATGGCAGAAGAACCATTGTGTGGTTTAAGGCGACATTACTTCGGCTGATTTTAAGAAAGAAGGAAGGAAAAAGCGGCTGCAAGAGGAAGGGAAATAAAAACCTTTGCACTTTTAAAAATGCTAAACAGATATACACAAGAGAATGAGAGAGAGAGATACAGAAGGGGAGGGAGAGAAATCGTTCATTGTCGAAAGGATGGATGTCTTTTTCTTGTTGGAAACCAGCTTGGAATGTCACAAATTGTGATCACATGATCCTGGGATGCTACTACTACTACTACTACTACTTCCGTGTCAGAAGAACTGAAGTGCACTGAAGTGTTTCCGTGGTGAAAGGATCCGCTGGTGACATCACTGTTGCCCAATTGGGGGCTGCTTTCACGTCCTGTGAAGTTGCCCAC
>NW_015409500.1:0-2103 GCF_001527695.2 Protobothrops mucrosquamatus
AGCCCTGTACCCAGGTTTCCTCTGCCTTTCCCATCTGGCCTAAAATCATGATGTGTTTCCAGGTCCTTTTTCCTGCTGTATTGCTCATGGAATGAGGCCACACCACATATATTTTTAATTGACCTTAACCAAGGAAATGTGATAGGTGGACCCCATGCCGTTTGCCATAATAATAATAATATATTGTTTGGACTGAAAATTTTTTTTATCAATGAAATATATTAGAGGGTGGTCCTTACGTAGGCAATAAATGTTACATTGCACCCCTAAAAGGAAGAATAGTGAGGAGAGAAAATGGAGGGGTCACTTGTTTTCTAGAGCAGTGCTTTTCAGATTTGGCAACTGCTTTGGCTAGAGAATTCTGGAAGTTGAAGTCCACATGTCTTAAATTTGCCAAGTTTGAAAAAACACTGCTCTATGGTTTGACCAGCTCCTTATTTAAGCCAACATTAGTATAGAGTGTATTTGGGTGCTTGCTTAAGGGAAGGACTTATTTCCACAGCACATTGAATACTTAAAATTTTGGAATTGGCTACTATTATATATGGTGATGATAGCCAGTACAGCCAGTCCTTGCTTAATGACTGTTCACTTAATGACGGAAGTCATGATGGACCCTAAAAGTTATTTACAACTAGTCCTTGAAGTTGTAACTGCTGCACTCCCCATACTGGGATTCATTTAATGACTGCGGTGACTCGCTTTACAGCCATCATAAAACAGTCATAAAATTGAGTCAGGTCACATGGTGACCCGCTTAACAACCACAACAACTTGCGATGGAAATTCTGGGCTCAGTTTGGTTGTTAAGTGAGGCCTACTTGTATTGATGATTTTAATCTGGGGCTGAGCAAATTCGTGGCATATCAGTTTATCAACGGCAACCAGTTCTGTCTGCTGCCTAGTATCTCCTGAAACAACATATGTAAACTATCCGCTGCTAATGACCAACCAGGGATAAGAACCATCCCTTTCTAGCGACTGGTATATCATGTTTCCCCAAAAATAAGACCTAATCAGAAAATAAGCCCTCGCATGATTTTTCAGGACGCTCGTAATACAAACCCCGCCCTCAAAATAAGCCCCAGTTAAGAATGTCAGCCAGATGGATGCATTTAGTACCGTATTTCCCCAAAAATAAGACCTAACTGGAAAATAAGCCCTAATCCCTCTGTTGGAGCAAAAATTAATATAAGACCTGGTCTTATTTTGGGGAAACATGGTAAATACAGGTGGTTTCACTTAATGATTGGTTGCCTAGTGACCCCATTTGAAGTTATAATGGACTCCCCCAAAAGGTACTTAAGAGCTGGTTCCCGGGGTTCTGACAGCTGCAAAGCTCCCTCCCCCCATGACCACAGGATTGCATTAAGGGCAAGTGGCAAGTGGCTCACATTTACAGCTGTTTCCATCATCCCACAGTCACCTGACCATGGTCTTTTGCTAGTTTCCAGTGTTTACTTCTAGTTTTTTTTTTAAACCCACCCATTGGTTGAAATGGCTTTGCTTAGCAACCTTGGCATTCATTTAACAACTGTAGCATTTGATTAATGACCAAAGCAAAAAAAAAAGGACACATGGTGCTCAGTCACATGGTAACAACCGCCACTTCCCATGTCACTTTCATTTTTGATAGAAGACCAATTCACCAAAAAATCTTCTCTCCAGGATTCTCCATCCCCTACAATCAGGTTTCTTTTATTACTTTAGCAGCTGCTCCTATCCAGGGCGAGAGACGTGGGCTTTCTGTGGTGCTTCACGGGTTGTAACTTTATGAGACAGTGGTTACCTAGGACCTGTAAATCCAAATAAAAAAGTCTCACAGAAGACCAGAAACCATGGAGTAGTCTTCTCTCACACTAGAAGCATGGAAAGGGTGTTGCCTATAGGCCATACTTGGAAGACCAATATCTCAGGGGCTGCCACAAAGAAGAGGGAGTCAAGCTATTCTCCAAGGCGCCTGAAGGCAGGATGAGAAGCAACGGGTGGAAACTGATCAAGGAGAGAAGCAACTTAGAACTAAGGAGAAACTTCCTGACAGTTAGAACAATTAACCAATGGAACAACCTGCCTCCAGAAGTGGTGAATGCTCCAACACTGGAA
>NW_015409501.1:0-2103 GCF_001527695.2 Protobothrops mucrosquamatus
CCGGAACGCGGCGGAACCGCGTTCCGGCACCTTTTTCCGGGCCGGCCGCACCGGAAATAGCCCCTCCCACACCGGAAATAGCCCCTCCCAAATTTTACTTGCATTCCTGTTCTCTAAAGGGGCGGTCCTAGGGTTTGATGAGGGCGTGGCCAGGTTTGAGTTCCGCCACCTTTTCTCCGAGAAAAAAAGCCCTGATTAAGACAGACATGATGGACAAACAGACAGACAAATAAACAGTGTGCATCATGCTATATCTTCGTACTCTATTGGTTTGTTATAATGCTTCATTTAAACAATTAAGACTTATATCTTTATAAAAGAAAAAAAATACTACTCACTGCCAAACTACTCACAATTTTTCTGATGACCCAAAATCACTTGATGCAGTTCAGAGGGAAGACACTTGAACAGAGACATCTAAATTTCTAAAATGCTGACTACTTTAGACTGAGATTCAGGATTCATCCAAATTCGATGCACACTCCTAATTGAAATCCAGTTATGGTTCATGAATCAGTTTGGGCACATCGATTAGAGCCTGTGCTTTTGCAATGAAATGAGTACTTTTCCTGGACTTAGGACTAGTGTGAAAGTTGGACAGAAGGACAAAATCTTAACATTTTCACAAACCCCAATGCTATATTAGAAGTCAGTGCAAAAGCCTTGTGACCTGAATTAATGCAATTGAATGAGCTTAGACATTCCAGTCAAAAGACCAGTTTTAGGTAATGGGCCTTGCTGGGCAGATGAATGAGAAAGAAAGTCCCTCCTGAGCAATTACAAAAAAAAATGAGTGAGTTTTTGTACAAATCTCCACTTTCTCAACCCAATTTATTTCAAAGTTGTAATGAGGATAACATGAACCTACATTTTTTAATTTGTTGTAGAAATTTCCAGTATGATCTTTCTTTTAAAAAAATGCAATATATTTTTAGTTTGAAGGAAACAGACTTGAGACATAGTCATCCTTTTCATGCTTTATTGAAAAGGCTTAATTAGGATTTCCTCATTCTAAGTATTAAGCTTTTAAACAAAAGGTAAAGGTTTAAAACAGCTGTCGGTAAATATTATTAAAATATATAGTAAGCACCATGTCTTATTCAAACCCATGAAGGGCTGCAATGTCTTTTTTAACCTGCTACTGACACCAGATAGGAATTTGAATGTTTCAGCAAGTTACTGTGCACTGGGGCAGGGACAAAAGGAATTGAATGGTTTGG
Organism: Protobothrops mucrosquamatus; assembly: GCF_001527695.2. Lineage (NCBI taxonomy): Eukaryota > Metazoa > Chordata > Lepidosauria > Squamata > Viperidae > Protobothrops > Protobothrops mucrosquamatus. The sequence goes on from NW_015409501.1 coordinate 1,221, forward strand.
GTCCAATTTTAATCAGTACTTGAGTAGGAGGGAAGCAAAGCTTCCATTTCACATTGTGACCCCAAAGAAAAAAGGATAAAAATTATAAAAATGAAGCCTCTCTCAGAACCGACAGTGCAGTTATTAACATTATTATCACACACTTAGTTAGGTGCAATGAACTCTTCATAGTAATTCTTAAATTTGTTCATGATTTTTTCCCTGAATTTTCTCTAAACACTTTTCATTTGGGAATAAAGGAAATTGTGCAGTTTCTTTTTTGAGACTATGTCAATAGATGCAAATTCCTCCTTTCAAAACGGAAATGGATAATGCATGAAACAGTTGAAAGTTTCACATTTCTTGCATATGTTCAACCCAGTGGGACTTACAACTGTATTAATATACCCATGAGCTTGTGTGGAACAGCCCTGTGAAAAGCTACATTGGAGTAAATCCCATTGAACAGAACAAAACTTACTGCTGAGCATATACACACAAGAGACAAAAGATACTATATTTTTAGTTCTTTCTCTTCAAGGGTACCCTTGAGATTTGAATATTCATGTTTTTGAACAGTTACACCAGACATGTCAAACTTGCAACGTCATGTGATGTTGCACAACGTATCAGGACACTTTTGCCATTGCCGGCAATGGGGTGGGTGTGGCTTCCATGTGACGTGTCCGGCCCATGGGCCGGCAGTTTGACACCCCTGAGCTAAACAATACTCAAGCAGCTATAGACAATGAGATTCAAAAAAGGCCATTTTTTTTCTTTCTAAGGGGAGGTTGAGGATCAAATAGTAAGAACAGCTGCTGCAGATGCAGAAAGTCCAATAAGCAGGATAATAATAATAATAATAATAATAATAATAATAATAATAATAATAATAATAATAATA
>NW_015409502.1:0-2103 GCF_001527695.2 Protobothrops mucrosquamatus
GGATTTATTTTCCTGGTTCATTGTTTCTTTTTGTATTGTATGGTGTCCAAAACCACGAAGTCTGAATTGGGTGATTTTATAAAACTATCTGTCTAAACTAAAATGAACCTGTCTCAGATATTAATTCTAATCCTAGACCATATTTGGAAGGTACCAAGATACAAATATTTAGATACAAATCATGGGAACATTTTTTTTTTCAGAGAACTTGCTGATCTTCATAAAGCTAATGCTACAAAAGACTGTGAAGTGCAAGAAGCAGCATTAAGTCACGAAATGAAAGTTAAGGAGGAACTGGGTTTAATTCTGGAAAAGGCCCATGAGGAGGCTCATCAACAACAAGAAGCTTTAGCAATTCAGGTAGGAGGTCGATTAAACGTTGAGTAAGTCTTGCAGGTGGAATTATAATACTGTATTTTGCAATGTATTATGCAGTGCTTAGATTTAACATCAAAGAATGCACCTTGAAATATCTTGTGTTAGATAGTTAAATTTCATCAGACCATGTTTAAGTCTTGGATATACACATACAAATGCTCACCATCAATAACCTGCATTTCTTCCCAAAATAGTATTGAATTTAATACATTTTTTTATCCATTGTTTTCTCTTCTTAGCATTACTTCTCTCAACTTTGCCAGACCTACTATTGTTTCTACTCCATTGACTGTTCCCATTGTATGTCCAAAGTTTGTAAATTTCTGCTTTCTGATCATTTCCTCAAGGAAACAATGATCTTTGTCTTGTTCCAAAAGTGATTGGATGGTCCTTCTTACAGTCCATGGTATTTTGGTTGCTACTTCCAAATTAATACTTTGAAAATTTTTACTTGCTCTTTCTTTGGATCTAGCTTTTGCAATCATACTACAGTATCATTGCTTTTATTATTCTGATACTTGTTGTTATTGAAATGGCCTTATCCTTAATGGTCTTATTTTAAGTTTTTCTAAACATGTTTATAATTATGAATAGACAAATTATTAAGACTGTTATGTCAGAAACCACTAAGCTGATGAAACATTTTGAGTAAAATATAGGGAATTTATATATTTCTAATGGATTACTACCTTTGAATATTGAATGATATTAATTAAATTTGTATGCTACTCATCTCACTGTTGCAGCAGTTCTGCAGCACCCTTTGTTGTGCCATTCAGTTAAAGCAGGGGTAGGCAACCTTGGCTCTTTTATGACTCGTGGACTTCAACTCAGGAATTCTGGGAATTGAAGTCCACAAGTCATAAAAGAGCCAAGGTTGCCTACCCCTGAATTAAACCATTGTTTTTGTACCTCAAATTGTTTGCTAGTGATCCATACTATGGCTAAAAAAATATTAATTTGTTAAGCAGAATGATTGTTCCAAAAATGATTTTCCTAAATCTAGCAAACTAAATATATTGTATGATACTAATAATCTGCTAGATTTGCAGCTTTAGTGAGTGGCCCATTGTATCTTTATTTCTGTTGTGTAGGTAGCAGACTTAAGAATTGCATTGCAACGTGCAGAACAACAAGCAGCTAGAAAGGAGGATTATTTACGCCAGGAAATTAGTGATCTTCAGCAGGTATCGTAGCAATTTCTTTTGAATTGACATAGTGTGTCTTTACCTCTTCCATAATGTTATAAAGCTATGTTGACAGTTCTGATTTTCTTTCAATGAGCAGAAGTAGAAATATAAGACAGGGAGAAAATAATGGATTCTTTGGTAGTACTAGAAGGATATACTTGTTACATTTCGGTTTGGAGAAGATGGATAGATTATATTCAGAATAAATATGGGACTAAAAAGTTCCATTTAGCCTATGAATAAATTTTAGAGTATTATTAGTATTAATAGTTTATTATAGTGAAATTTTTATTAGTTTTAATTATACTGTTACTTTTAGTATTAGTATTGTTTAACTATGGATATTCTATTGTTTAATAATTAGGATACTAATTTGTTTATGTTTTAATTATTATTATTATATTTATGTTAAAGGGGAGTTAAAGCGCATTATGGACTTGGTTATTTATATAGTTGGTTAATGTTAGTTAGATTATGATTATTATATTTGTAACCCTGTATTCAGCTCTGGGAAGTGGGGGAGGGAGAGGGGGGG
>NW_015409503.1:0-2103 GCF_001527695.2 Protobothrops mucrosquamatus
AGTGTACATAAAATTTAACCAATAAACAATATGTACCTAAAATCTTCAAGGTGCTTTTGTACTTCGAGAGACACTTTTTCTTGCATAGCTTGAATACAATGGCGGTGCAATTCTTCAGGAATTAATTCCAGCCTTCTCTTTTCTGCAGATAAGGAGGAAAATCCATTTTATTTAGAACAAAGTAGTTAGCTGACTTTTTTTTTTATTTTAATTCTGCAGCACAGATTTTTTTCTATCTAATGACTGAAAGCTTTATCTCCCCACTGAGGGCTCACATTACTCAAATACAATTTTTCCTACCTCCAAAATGACATCTGTTGATATATATATATATAATTCTTTGTTAGCAATCCAAATTTTGAAATATATGTGTGTGTGTGTGTGTGTGTGTGTGTGTGTAGGTCTTTGGATATTCGGGTTTTCTCCCGCGTAAAATTGGAAGAACACACCTCCACCCAATCAGAACACAGCCAAGCTCCCACCCAATCAGCTCAAACCCCACTGGCAGTTAAAAGGAAGAAACAGCTGCGATCACACACACTACTCCCAGAAGCGGGAGAAAACCCGAATATCCAAAGACCTACATACAAACACCTTGACATTTTCAACTGCCATACTGCAGTTTTACTCTTTTTACAATATCCCTTGCCTTGACGCCCCCAACTAGGGGCATAGAGCAATTTAATTCTTTACTCTTTGTCAGAAAAAAGAAATTTGGATATATATATATATAGGTAATTAAACTAAATATATGATCCCTGGGTGCATCCATGCCAAACAAATAAAATAAAACGAACACCAGGGTAAAATAATCAAACTCTAGGAGTTTAATGTTACAGTACCAAATGCCAAGCTTTCGTCAGCTTTCGTAAGTACGGGAATAAGGAGAGGGGGTTTGACAAGGAGGAGGATGGAAAGAGGAAAGAAAGGGTGATAGTTACCACCAGTGGAGGAAGAAGAGGAGGAAAGGGGGAGATGAAGACCTATGGAGAGGGAAAAGGTCCCAGAGGAGCAGTCACTCGCTCACGCGCGAGGGAAGAGGCGAGCAGAATAGCGAGCTGCCCCGTGCGGGCGGGGACGGCCCCACTACCCCGACCAGCAGCCCTGGCACACACACAGCATAGAATAAACAGGCATGAGTGTAAGGAAGAGAGGGGAACCAACAAGGAGTGCAACGGGAGGAGGAGGGAGGATGTAAGAGACATAAGCAGTGGGAAAGGAAGGAGGTGGAGAGATACGAAGACTGACAGAGAGGAAGAGGATTCTAGAGAGACAACCACTTGCTTATGGGTAAGGGAGGAGGAGGGTAGGTTAGTGAGTCGCCCCGCGCCAACGGGTGCGACCCGGCCATCTCACCTGAGAACCCCAGTATACCAGCAATACAGAACAAGCAGCTATGAGGGCAAGGAAGAAAGGAGAGCTAGCCAGGAGGATAATGGGAAGAAAAAGAAAAACACAGGGGATGCAAACAGCCCGAAAAGAGAAAGGAGAGGAGGTGTGAGGACTGATGGAAAGGAAAAGGAAGAGAGCCCCAGAGGGGTAGTTACCCGCCTACGGGCGAGAAAAGAAGGGCACAAGCTATGGAGCCCCCCCGGGCTAATGGGAGTGACTCGGGCACCCCGCCCAATAACCCCAATACACCCGCAACAGGAAAGAAACAAGCAGGCTGGCAAGGAGGAAGAAATTGGCATGGAAAAGAATGGAAGGAAGGAAGAGGGGGGAAGGAAGAATGAATTCAACTGGCCCGGAAGAGGGGGGAGTGACAGAGTTAAAATGCGAGGGGGCAAAAGAGGCGTGGGGGATATGACCGTAGGAAGGGGGAGGAAGACCTGTGGGAGCGGCAGTGGGGTAACCAAACCCAGTGGGGGTCCAGAAAGGAAGGTGTGCCAAGGGGGCCCAACCAATGTGGGGAACAGAAATATGGAATCACATACACAAGGGGAACGGGAGATGGGGTTAAAGAGAGAGAGAAAGAGGAGTGACACCTCCACCCCCAACCCGCGGGCGAACGAGCTGAACAGGAGCAACCGCACAGATAAGTCTTGCAGGATGGGGACAACCAGCGGAGGAAGGATCACCGCTGGAGCGCAGCTGATACAACCA
>NW_015409504.1:0-2103 GCF_001527695.2 Protobothrops mucrosquamatus
GCTCGGGCAGGGTCGCCTAGGAAACGGGCCAGGGGCGCGCCGACCGAGCCTCCCTATGGCCGCGGTTGTGAGCCAGGCAGGGGCAGAGAGCTGCGAGTGCGAGCGCGCCCCCCCAGATGTTGCGCCCGGTGCGGCCGGCCCGGAAAAAGGTGCCGGAACGCGGTTCCGCCGCGTTCCGGCTGAAAAAAAGCCCTGGGTAGAAGGTTGTAACAGCAAAACTTGTTCTCCAAGATTATGTACTCTATCATCAAAATACAGGGTACTTTTACAGTTTTCCAATATTACTATGATGTGTCACATCTTTAAAGTGCTTTAAGACAAATTTAGATTTCAGTTGCTCATACCTGCTTCGGAAGTTGTTTTAACTTCAATGTGTTTAGGGAACTTTATATTTAGCAACTACTGCAGTATTAAACAACATTTGTTTAAATTATCATTGTTAAAATATGAATATATAATATTAAAATTCAACCTCTTCTTTTTTGAAGTCTGATGAACGAGCCAAATTTGATATTAGGACAATAGCAATAGCACTTAGACTTAAATACCACTTCACAGTGCTTTACAGCCCTCTTTAAGTAGTTAATGGAGTCAGCATATTGCCGCCAGCAATCTGGGTTCTCATTTTACTGACCTCAGAAGAATGGAAGTTGAATCAACCTTTAGCCATTGAGAATCGAACTGATAAACTGCTGGCAGTCGGCAATCAACAGAATTAGCCTGCAATACTGCATTCTAATCACTGCACCACCATGGCTCTTATAACTCACTGAAGAACTCTAGAAATGTTACAAACATTAGATGGTTCCTATATTTCTGCAAGTGACTTCTGTATTGCCAGAGTAACATTTAAACAACAGAAGCAGGTGATTTGGATTTGGTTTCAAGTTTTTTTTATCACTATATATATATATATTTGGGTTGACAGGGTGCATCAAAAAGTACTCACGGTAACTTTCCTCCCCTAGCTTCCATATACATTACTGAAAGAAAAATAGATTTTATTTCTTTAGGAACTGTTGAAGGACTTTTTACCATGAATGTTCTAGTATATTTTTCCTATTTGAAGGTGGGGGAACTCTTACATTTATTTCATATTTTCCTGAAATGATAATATATTTATCCTTTGGATATTTTCATTTTCTTTTCTTTTTTTAATAAATTTTTTTATTGATTTTTATAATTAAACAACAAATAGCAATATGATTCATTTACATACACAAACCAAAAAGAATAATCCAATTCGATACCTTGTCGGGAACGCTCGGCAGTCCCCGCCTTGCCTCCACCCTCATCCACTTTCCTATCCTTCCTCCCTCTAATCCACAACCTCTCCTCCTTCCTCCTTTCCGCCTATCTACATCCCCTCTCCTTTCTATCCACCTCATCGAGTGCAATTTGGGATACCAGCCGAGCATCTCCTCTTATCAATACAATTATTATTTACCTATAACATGTAAATACATCAATTTTTATAATTCCCCTAATCCCCTTCCCCCCTGGACTTCCTGGAACCAAATACAGGATTAAAACACATCCCATTCCATATCTAAATTACAATTTAACTAAACAAATATAATACAATCAATATATACCTACTTTAACTCTGATAAAGCAATAAGTAAAAACAATATATCTCAAAACAGTTTTTAAAAATCTAAATATCTATCAAACTCTTAGATAAATTTTCCCCCCACATTTTACACTTAAATTTTCCCTTCACTTTCTTCACTCTCAAATCAATACTTTCAAAAAACAAAAAAATCTTAAGTCAATACTTCCTCCTTCACAGCTGGAAAAGTAAAATAAAATCCCAATCTTACGTTTATCAAATATTTTAAATCTTTCAAAGTACTATAAGTTCTTTATAAACATATAATCCTTTTTATATTATTTCAAATATTATTATTATTATTATTATTATTATTATATTTAAATTTATATGCCGCCCTTCTCCCCATGGGACTCAGGGCGGCTCACAGCATATTAAAACATTGTACAAAAAGAAATTTTCCCCTGCTAAAAACCAATTAAAATCCAAATATTAGTAGCTGTGGCTCTTTAAAATTGTTTAAAAATTGTCCCTATTTAAAACTCACCTTA
>NW_015409505.1:0-1892 GCF_001527695.2 Protobothrops mucrosquamatus
TATCTATATCTATATCTATATCTATATCTATATCTATATCTATATATATATCTATCTATCTATCTATCTATCTATCTATCTATCTATCTATCTATCTATCTATCTATCTATCTATCTATCCACACATATACATCTATATCTATATCTATATCTATATCTATATCTATATCTATATCTATCTATCTATCTATCTATCTATCTATCTATCTATCTATCTATCAATACATTTTTATTAATAATACAAAATTAAAAACACATTGGACATAGATATGACATCACTGGTTCCATACATCTTCCGACATTTTACAGTAGTATTAGTACTCATATAGACATATAGTTCTTGAGCTTTGCTCACTATTTATAATATAATATTAACACTTTCCCCCTTATTTCTGTATATCTATTTATCTTTTAAATATACATTTGTCTATAATCTATATTTTATTCTAACACTATAGATTTGTCTTAAATCATCTTAGTTGCTCTTCTCTGCACTTTCTCCCCCAAAGTCTCAACATCTTTTTTGGAATCGGGGTGACCCAAACTGGATGCAGCATTCCAGGTGTGGCCTTACTAAGGCTTTATCAAGCGGTCCTAATACTTCAGGTGGTTTTGATTCAATGCCTCTGTTTATACAACCCTTTCCCAACGTGAGTTTCCCACGGAGCGTCCGGACTCAATGGCTAATAAAAATCTAAGACCCCCGCCGAGTTCACAGATGCTCATCCAAGCGCACCCAAAGAATAAGAATAGCGTGCATTTTTCCATTTTGGTTCTGCAGGGGAAAAAAAATATATCTTTATTCCGAGAGGAGATGGGTGGTGAAAACAGAGTGGAGAAACTTTTTGGGATAACGTTTTAGAAGATGTCCAGGGAGAATGGAAAACAGTCAGGGAAACTGAAGCAAGGACTCTGAAATCAGTAGCAGATCCTGGATGGAAGGTGGTAGATCTCTTTGGCACCATCTGTGAATGGTTATTAAATGGGTTTCAGACACCCCCATTTCTTGGGAGGTGGGTGCCAGTGCCTGCTAGCTCAATTTATTCCTGAAAGCAGGGGGGGGGGGGTCCAACGCTGGCAACTCTTAAGACCTGTGGACTTCAACTCCCAGAATTCCTAAGCCAGCATGGAGGACTATGGCCTCTTTATGGCCTGTGGACTTCAACTCCCAGAATTCCTGAGCCAGCAGGAAGAGAAGAGAAGAGAAGAGAAGAGAAGAGAAGACTTTGGAAAGGACCTTGGAGGTCATCTAGTCCAACCCCCTGCTCAGGCAGGAAACCCTATACCATTTCGGACAAATGGCTGTCCAGTCTCTTCTTTAAAACCTCCAGGGCTTCTATGCTTCTGTGGAATGTCTGAATGTTTTTCCTGGGTTGATAAAATCTCTTTTCTTTCTTAGCAAAATTTCTCTCCCAGGCGTTTCCGCCCGGAGGCAGTCCCCGACTTACAACAGCCCATTGAGTGACTGTTCGAAGTCACAGCACGACTCACGACCGCTTTTCACACTTAAAACGACCGTCGCAGCCTCCCCGCCGTCGACGCGGTCCAAATTCGGACGCTCGGCCACTGGCTTGGACTTACGCCGGCGGCAGCGTCCCCGGGAAAGGGGGGGTTGTCGCGCAATTCCCCCTCTTGCGACCTTCAACGGGGGAAGCCGGACTCACTTAACGTCCGTGCGGCGGCTCATTTAACGACGACAGCGATTCCCTTTGCACGCGGTGGCAGGAAAGGTCGCAAAACGGGCCAAAGCGGACCGATGTTTCGCTTAGCGACGGGAAGTTTTGGGGGGCTGGAATTGCGGCCTTTAAATCGAGGATTGCCTGTAACAGCAATTTTAAGCGACAAAAAAGGCCCCCTGGCTGGATTTGCTGCCCTTTCGGAGGGATGCTTTT
>NW_015409505.1:10596-12698 GCF_001527695.2 Protobothrops mucrosquamatus
GGTGGGGGAGAGGAGGGGCTGGGAGGGGACCTGAAAGGAGATTGGGTGGGGGGCTCTTCTTTTTGGGAAAGAGAAGGAAGAACGATGGGATAATTCAACACTGCTCATAATTGGGCTTAGGGTGGCGAATGCGTCATGCTGGAAACCCAGGAGTCAGCGAGTTCTAGAACCGTAGTCGGAACGCAGGATTGCAGGTTGACTCTGCCCACTGCCAGCAGTTCGGATTCTCTCCGGCTCAAGGTCGGCTCAGCCTTCCGTCCTTCCCAGGTCGGTAAAATGAGGACCCGGATTGTTGGGGGCCAATAGGCTGACTCTGTAAACCGCTTAGAGAGGGCTGTAAAGCAACGTGAAGCGGTAGATAAGTCTAAGGGCTATTGCTAGTTGCAAATTAGGCATGACAGCCAATGGGGTGACTTTGGGCCAATCGCCAGGAGACGGTGAGTTCTAGTTCCGCCTTATGAAAGGCGGCTGGGTGACTTTGGGCCAATCGCCAGGAGACGGTGAGTTCTAGTTCTGCTTTATGAAAGGCGGCTGGGTGACCTTGGGCCAATCGCCAGGACACGGTGGGTTCTAGTTCTGCTTTATGAAAGGTGGCTGGGTGACTTTGGGCCAATCGCCAGGAGACGGTGAGTTCTAGTTCTGCCTTATGAAAGGCAGCTGGGTGACTTTGGGCCAATTGCCAGGAGGCGGTGAGTTCTAGTTCTGCTTTATGAAAGGCGGCTGGGTGACTTTGGGCCAATCGCCAGGAGACGGTGAGTTCTAGTTCCGCCTTATGAAAGGCAGCTGGGTGACTTTGGGCCAATCGCCAGGAGGCGGTGAGTTCTAGTTCTGCTTTATGAAAGGCGGCTGGGTGACTTTGGGCCAATCGCCAGGAGACGGTGAGTTCTAGTCCCGCTTTAGGCATGGAAGCCGGCTGGGTGACTTTGGGCCACTCGCCAGGAGACGGTGAGTTCTAGTTCTGCTTTATGAAAGGCGGCTGGGTGACTTTGGGCCAATCACCAGGAGACGGTGAGTTCTAGTCCCGCCTTAGGTATGAAAGCCGGCTGGATGACTTTGGGCCAATCACCAGGAGATGGTGAGTTCTAGTTCTGCTTTATGAAAGGCGGCTGGTGACTTTGGGCCACTCGCCAGGAGATGGTGAATTCTAGTCCTGCCTTAGGCATGAAAACTGACTGGGAGATTTTGGGCCAATCGCCAGGAGACGGTGAGTTCTAGTCCCGCCTTAGGCATGGAAGCCGGCTGGGTGACTTTGGACCAGTCCCTCTGTCTCTTTGCCCAACCCACCTCACAAGGTTGTCGCTGTAGTAGGAAAAGAGGAGGAGGAAGGAGTATCAGATACGTTGACCGCCTTGGGTGATTGGCAAAAGGCAGGATGAAATAAAATAAACAATAAAATAAAGTCAATTAAAAAGGCAGGCAAAGCATGACCGCAAGGCTTACCAAGTGACCTATAGAGACAGAGCAGGGTACCAAGAAGCCTTGAGTTCAAATCTTCCCACGACCTCCCTAGACTAACTCTGTGGATGTGGATGTGCCTGACTGGTCTCCCCAGTTTAGGAATGAACTTATTGGTTAATTTCACGGTCTGGGTGGGAGAAATGCTGAGATTTCTAAAAGTGGGGCGTTTTAAGAAAGGCTGCGGGGTGGATGGGAGTGTTTTCCAGGAGAGAGAAAGTGCAGTTAAGATAAGAACGTTGGTGGGAAAAATATAGGAAGATGGGCTGGAGGCATCAGGAGACATGATTTTTGGGGGGCTATCTGAAGAGGCAGAAAGGATGGAGGACGGCTCCAGAAGACAGGAAAAGGGGCGATGGGGATTAAATTGCAAGGAAGAAATGGGGTTTCCCCCCCCCCGAGACTTTCCTAATGTTAAAAACGATTTTAAGAACGGAACAGGTTGCTTTAGATCCATGGTTCTACACTTTACATCTTTCAGATGTGTGTGGACTTCAATTCCCAGAATCCCCCCAGTCAATGTGCTTTAAAGTGAGTGGATCAACTCCCACAATTCCCCAGCCAGCATGCTTTAAGATGGGCGGACTTCAGCTCCCAGAATCCCCCAGCCAGCATGCTTTAAGAGGGGTGGACTTCAGCTCCCAGAA
>NW_015409506.1:0-2102 GCF_001527695.2 Protobothrops mucrosquamatus
GGATGTCTTATATTTTTTTGTGATACCTGCCTTGCATCGCGGTGACGGCACCAACAGCCCTGTTCAGCAGGCATCCACGTGGCTGCCAGCCCACTTCTGCTGTGGCTGAAGTTGGAAGGTCTGACTGAAGTGTTTTTTTAGTCCCACAAACTCCGTTTCTCTGCAGCAGGAGAGAAACGTGCCAGAGCTGGAAAGCAGGTTAGCGAAGAAATGCTTTCAGGAAAAGAGAGGAGCTGGACGATGGTGCGCCGGGAGGAGAAGCGGCAGGAAACAGGCTGCCATTTCCAGAACGGAGAAGAGAGATGCGGAGTGATGCAGGGTGACAAGCAAGCACTCTTCTCTGCTCTGCATCGCTGTGCAGAGCCTCTCCCCTCCCTGTTCTCCGTTTTCTCCAGTGGCGGCAACGGAGGGCTGGTAGAGGAAGGCGGCAAGGGGGGCTTGCGCTGCCCGGTCACGACGCAAGCCACGGGAGAGTTGGTGGAGTAGGAGGTAGTGGCTGCCACCGGGCAGATGATCTGTTGGGTGAAGCGCGAAGAAAGCCCCTCCAGCCATGCACAGTGGCAGCGGAGCCTTTCGCCGTCATTCCCCCCTGCCTTCGAAACAGCAGAGGGGGATCAGGCCTATCCCGCCCATCCTCCGTGGCATGGTAATCCGGCTTGGGAGGGGACTGAAAGGGAAGGTTTCTGAGCAAGGAATGGCCTGGCTAGGGGGTGCCCTGAAGTAAGCGGGTGCAAGGCGTGTGGGGCAGCTCCACTCCCTCCCCCACTTGCCTTGTCTCATTGTGGCGGCAGCGATGCAACACACACTCTCCTGCCCCATTGCGGCAGTGAGGTGGGATGGAGTGGGCAGGGTCCTCACTAGGGCTTATTTTGGGGGAGGGCTTATAGTAGCCCCCCCCAAAATCAGGGTAGGTCTTATTTTCGGAGTAGGTCTAATTTTCGGGGAAACACGGTGTGTGTGATTTACCTATTAAAATTGGTTCTGCTATTGCTGTTTTACTAACCTGACAGCTTATTATTCTAAATAGGAAACCTTCATTTTGTTTGCAAATAATAATATTAAAGATTCTAATTACCAGCAAGAATGAGTCATTACATTTAAAAAGCACCTGTCATTTCAGGTGCCCGCCACATCCCTCACCTTGTTGTGTCACTGTCGCATTACCAGCCGTCCCATTAAAGTGAATGGGACTGTCGATGAGTCAACAGCATGTCAGAGAAGGAGCTGCTGCGGGACAGAGATGACAGTTGCTCTTTAAAAATTATGATTTAAATCGAGTTGATTTAAATCAAGCCTTTTTTTACTAGTGATTTAAATCGTGATTTAAATCAACTTGATTTAAATCAAATCCACCCTGCATCTATGTTACTAACTTAACAACTGCAGTGATTCACTGAACAACTGCAGCAACAAGGTCATAAAACGGGGCAAAAAGTCACTTAACTTTCTTGCTTAGCAATGGAAATTTTTGGATCAATTATGATCATAACTCGAGGATAACCTGTAATAAAAGCTCCATTTACATAGGTGATACTGGTTTATCAGCCTCAGCACCTCGCACCAATGTGAATTAATTCTGTTTTGATAGGACGTTTGGGGCATGTGATTCCTTTCCATAAATATCTTGACAGAGGGAATAGGTCTCAACTGGGTTGAGGGTTCTAATAACGATCTAATAGCATCATTGAAGTTATAGTCTTAATAGGCCCATGTATAATAAATAGCCTTTTTGTGAAATAGGATGAGATTTGTTTTATAAGGAATGCCAGTTTTATTTAAAGGCTTACTTGATCTGATGTATCTTTCTTCCTTTGTCGTTGTTCCATGCCAATATCCCAACACATCTGCGAGCTTTCTTTAAGTACAGCAGCTAGCTAAATAGAAACAGTTGGATTAGTTTTTCTTCTCTAGTGAGGGAGAGAAATGGGGATTGTGCAGAAGAGACCACTCATCTGAGAAAGGCTTTCTCAATCAAACTATTCAAGCAGTTTGTGGAAATGCCTGTGAAGATGACTTGGAAGCTTCATCTATTGCAAAATGCAGGTGTTGGATTGTAAACTGGTCCAGATTCAATAGCAGTGGTGCTATAAACTGTAAAGGGT
>NW_015409507.1:0-2102 GCF_001527695.2 Protobothrops mucrosquamatus
GGCCTGTTTTGTTCTTGCTTATTGGCTGATACCACTGCAGATGTGTCAAGCAGCCTTCTTCACTACTTCTTCTTATGAACCACATTGGTTCACTCACTCTATATAGGTAAGTCAGGGTGTAGGATGTGGTTGTCTTTGTAACAGGCTTACAAAGGCAATGGGAGGTTCACACAAGGAAGGAGCATATTGTTTCCAAATAGCCTGCCCTTGGATGGCTGTTAGTACACCCGCAGATGCTCTGAAGCTGGACTTGGTTTTTGGAACTGCATTCATTCAACCTTCTTAGGTTTTTTTTCAATGGGAGATCAAGCGGGCTCATCATACTGAAAATAACCCCAAAGCATTTCAGCAGTGGTCAGAAATAGAGGAGCAAGAGCAATGAAAGCAAGAGCTACATTGATTGCAATTTGAACAGGGGCTAAATAAAGTTGAATACTTTGTGCTTTAAAGAGCTCTTGGAACCGGATCATCTTGGTAATTATAGATTATTTCTCTGGCTGCAGTAGTTGAGGTGAACATAGCAGGTAGGTCCTGTTAACCTGAGTTTAAATATATTGTGCGAACTCAGCCTTTCAAGATTGAACATAATAATGCTTTCTTTATAAAACATCTTATTTTTCTCCCCTTTGTATCAAGCACTTTAATGAAAGAGGATTTTCTTCATTAATGTCTGAATTACTAACAGGTGGTGATCAACGTCCATCTTCTTCAGCCAGGAGGGCCATACTGTACCACAAGTTCCATTCAAACAGACGTTTGTTGGAGAAAGCTGTCTTAGGCTGAAGGAGAACTCAAAGTGCATTGGCCTAACTGATATGACTTTGATGTCCAGATTCAGTATATACTTTCATAATAATATAGGAAAGAAATATTGGCAAGCTGTCAAGACTTTTAATACAGTTAAAAATTCTTACAAGGAGTCCTTCATTCACATGTACATGTAGACTTACACAGGGAGTTCCATCAACTGAGGAATAATTAACTAAAGCAATCACTGAAATTCAAAAAATGCTAGCTTAAAATTCATTTAATATATATATACAAAGGCACACATAGTATGAAAGGAAGAAAAAGGAAAAGTGCTTCTATAATGAAGCACTGAAACATGAGTGATGTCTTTCTACATCAGAGGTTGAAAAAGACGGAGAGCACTAAAAATGATATTGATCAAATGAGAAGTCGAAGGACATGCTGTAGAAATGGCAAGATGTGGGTTGATGTTCACCACAGTAAGCCTGAACACTGATAAAAATAGTAAGTTATAGGCCAAAATTGATAGTTGAAATGGTAAGGAGGAGTGCGCATAAATAGTTATTATTACATATGCTAGAATAAAGTGAACAAAATCAATTTAATTTCTTAATTGACTGACTGATTATGTGTTGGTTCTATGTATTTTTTTAAAATAATATCAATATTTATTATGAACCTATTTATTTAGATAAGGTAAAGGACTCAGAGCTATATTATACAACATGGGCTTAAAATTGAAGTTCTGTTCAACAAGTTATGACAGAGATTGAACTGAAGCTTAGATGGTATTATGGTTCCTGATTTGATATAAATCAAATTGTTTTATAAATTTGATATAACTGATTTAAAAATAGTGGGAAGTTTTGCTTGGTTTTACCTCCAAATAGTCCTTGCTCAACAAGCTCTGATCACCATAGTTGGCTTTTGGCCTATGCTCATCATTCCAACAAATATTCCAAAGTTTGATAGCTTTGCCAATGGAATTAGACTTAGGACACAGTGGGGCTTCTACAAAGAATAAAACTCTTTTTCCAAGTGTGCAAGGCATCTGGATCTCTCTTAGCCGTCTTCTCCAGTCTGGAAGCCCTCCTAATGTGTGAATTGCAACTTGCAGGATTCCTTAGCCTGAATATCTGTTTATTTATTTTTTATTATTTATTTAACAGGATTTATATGCCGCCCTTCTCCCCATGGGACTCAGGGCGGCTCACAGCATATTAAAACATCATACAAAAAATTTCCCCTACTAAAAACCAATTAAAACCCAAATATTGGTAGCTGTGGCTCTTTAAAATCGTTAAAAATTGTCCCTATTTAAAACTCACCCTAGGTCAGGCCCGCTTGTTGAA
>NW_015409508.1:0-2102 GCF_001527695.2 Protobothrops mucrosquamatus
TATCTAACAAAATGAAATTCAATGGTGAAAAAAGCAAGGTTCTACATTTAGGCAAGAAAAACCAAATGCACAGATATAGTATAGGGGGTACCTTGCTCAATAGTAGTAACTGTGAGAGGGACCTCGGAGTCCTAGTGGACAATCACCTAAATATGAGCCAGCAGTGTGCTGCAGCTGCCAAAAAGGCCAACACAGTGCTGGGCTGCATTAACAGAGGGATAGAATCAAGATCACGTGAAGTGTTAATACCACTTTACAATGCTTTGGTAAGGCCACACTTGGAATACTGCATCCAGTTTTGGTCACCGCGATGTAAAAAAGATGTTGAAACTCTAGAAAGAGTACAGAGAAGAGCAACAAAGATGATTAGGGGACTGGAGGCTAAAGCATATGAGGAACGGCTGCTGGAATTGGGTATGTCTAGTTTAATGAAGAGAAGGACGAGGGGGGACATGATAGCAGTGTTCCAATATCTCAGGGGCTGCCACAAAGAAGAGGGAGTCAAGCTATTCTCCAAAGCGCCTGAAGGCAGGAGAAGAAGCAACGGGTGGAAACTAACCAAAGAGAGAAGCAACCTAGAACTAAGGAGAAACTTCCTGACAGAACAATTAACCAGTGGAACAACCTGCCTCCAGAAGCGGTGAATGCTCCAACACTGGAAGTCTTTAAGAAGAGACTGGACAGCCATTTGTCCGAAATGGTATAGGGTTTCCTGCCTGAGCAAGGGGTTGGACTAGATGACCTCCAAGGTCCCTTCCAACTTTACTACTACTACTACTACTACTACTACTACTACTACTACTACTACTACTACTACTACTACTATTATTATTATTATTATTATTATTATTATTATTATTATTATTATGTTTTAGGAAGACTATTGACAAACTATTGAAGAACAGCTAAGAATAGGGACTAGAAGAAAAAGACTAGTTGGAGGTGTTGCATATGTTTAATCTGAAGAAGAGTAGTCAAGGAAACTGATTTCTTCACAGAGTTGGGAATTTGAGTAGATTACTTCCAAATTCCATTCCAACCCATTCATGATTTGCATACCTATAATCTGTTGTTGGATGAATTTGGACTATACTACAGTGATATCTCGGCATTCGACGGCTTCAAAATTTGTCATATTTGGTACTCAACGCATTTTGATGTGAAAATGCTGTCCCGGTACTTGTTTGGTACTCAACGGTTGTGATAGGAAAAGGGGGATGGCCATGGAGAAAGGACAGGAAGTCGGCCATGCTGGGAAGGTTGCAGACATAGGAAAAAAAACAGTCCTTCCCATCACCTGGTAAGTCACGTGGTTTGTTTGGCACTCATTGGTTTTAGTACACATTGTGCCTCCTGGAACCAATTAACGACAAGTACTGAGATACCACTGTAAATGGGCTAGAGATGAAATGAAAGCAACATCATGAAGTGAGGAAAAGAAATGGCTGTGATCAAAAATAATTTCCCATGGTTAAATGCAAGTGGAGAGATGATTTAACTATAATTTTGAACCAACTTGTAACCTTTAAAATACAGTAGGGCTAGTCATTAAAAATACATAAACATCCCAAATGTCACATATTTTAAAATAGGTTAATATTTAAAGCATTTTAGAAGAAACAAATATGTGGTTTTAAGCTTTTTGCCTTGCCATGTTACCCAGATGTCTTCTCTGCATTGTTAGTTACAGTATATCCACATGTTTAGGTTTAGGTTGTTAGGAAAATAAGCACAGATGTGCTCATAATATCAAGTGAGATATAATATTTATCTCTACTTGTTCCTTCACTTACTGGACAAATAAATCAAACTAAAGGTTTTGACTGTTCTTAAACCCTCCAGCTGTAAAAGGAATGATATAGTAGTTAGGTCTTGTCAAAGCCTCTTTGTCCAAAGTGTTTTGTGTAAACAAACTTGAGACAGCTGGGCACAATTCTACATTGTGAAGGGTCAATGTGATAAAGCAATAGTTATTATATAGTGAATTGAAACTATAATTTTAGCACTTTTATTGCCAATTCAATTAACTGGAAAATTATGCATTGGGAGCTTTTGGACTGTGGAGAAATTATGAGTGTGCATAGCAGTCAAAGATAATTTGA
>NW_015409509.1:0-2102 GCF_001527695.2 Protobothrops mucrosquamatus
AACAGTCCAAGAAATTTGGGAAAAGTGTAAAGAAAATGCAGATATCGTGAACCGACTGACTTTACGGACCTTTCTGTCAATTTCCTGCATGAGTTCATCACTGACTACAGATGGATGGCCACTTCTTGCCTCATCGTGCACGTCAGTTCACCCAGCTTTAAACATGCGACACCATTGATGTACAACACCTTCACTCATCGTGTTTGGTCCATAAACATTACAGAGTTCGTGATGAATTGCAGCTGCCAAATGGTTTTTTGCACACAGGAATTGTATTACTGCATGTACTTCACATTTGTAGGCAGGGTTCATTTTCAATTGAGTTAGCGGACGAATCAACTGCAACACAACCTTCTCCTTCCACTCCTCACTGCCTACTGAACTACTACACACGGTGCCATAGGACAGTGTCACTATCCCTGCTATTTCTCGCACATATGAGGTTTATTACCAAATTGCCCTCATACAATTAAAACAAAAACTAAACATTCAGGCAGGAGTAAAAAAAAGGGGGAAAGGCCAGAAGTGCTTTCTAATTTTCTCTACTGCTATATCAAAAACATCTTTCAAGTTTTGGTTGCTTCATGGGATTTGAGAAAAAGGCAAGCAGCTACAACTTTTAAGTCTGAGAAAACAAACGTCAGTTCTAAAACCAATCATGCCTATGTTTATCATACTACGATATCCAGCTTTGCAAGGAATGTCTGATTCTACAAGTGGAGAACCTGAATGTTGTTACTTGACAAATGATTAAAATAGACTGGGTATTAAACTTTGCATTTATCGTGCTTACGTTTAATAATATGAAAAAGGATCTAATTCACTGTTGAAATTCTGAGGTTTTCATCTCCTCCAGCAATTATGCTGGCTGAGGAATGAAGGATGTTGTAGAGAATGAAACATTACAATCTTGAAAATAGGGCCTTCTTCATGCAAAATATAGTATGTAATTGTTACTGTTGAGTTATAGCCCTTGCACAGTTCATAGCCCTTGCATTAGAGATTATCCAGGTAGCCCCCAAATACCCAGCTATTTGGTCTTTCTAGGGTTGAGCCTAAACCTCTTCTGCCAATCAACCTAACCCCAAATTCCAGACTTCGGCCTCATAGTAGAAGTCTACCTGTTGTACTTTTGATTTGCAAACCCTTTTGTTGGAAAGAAGAAAGTGACAACCATCAGTCTCCCAAAGTTAAGGTCTTTACGGTTAATGTTATTTTTTTCCTATGCAGTAAATACATTAGTTTAGGTTCTCATTAATCTGTTATATAACATCCACTTTGTGCGTAAGAGGCTGGACATACAGTATGTGATAATGTATATTATATTGTCTCTTGACATTGTTCAATGTGAATCATATTAAAAGCAAATCTGCATCTGAAGTTCTGGCATTTTGAAGAAAAGGGAATGTCAGAAAGAATACTGAGGCCAAGATAGTCAGTCAATCTTTTATTACACTCAGTGACCAGTATTCCATTTAACAGTAGCCCGGATAGCAAGAATAGAAAGGGAGGCAAAATTCTTTTAACACCTTAATATTAACCAACCTAATTTACATTCCCCAGAATAATGAATGATCTGAAATAAATTTAACATTTTCTGAATTTTGTGGCCCATATTCTAATTTAAAAACAAGAACAACATTATACATGTAAAGGCATTACAAAAAATGCATTTGGGGAGGGTAAAATATGTGTTCTTCTCTAGGAAAGAAATCTGAAGATGGATCTCCTGTACCCATAAAGGCTGGGGGTAGAGGTTAAAAATGATGAAAGTGGAAATCATGATGTTGCCATTTCCTTAGATTTACATGGTTGAAAACCTGGTTTCAATCAAAAAGCCATTTGTCTTGCTGATACTGGAAGGAAGGCAGAAATCATCTATCATAGATTAACAGGACATTATTTTTTCCCTGTCCTGTATTCATTTGCAGGCATAATCTGAGAGGCTTTGCAAGACATCTCCTTGTATAACGTTAAGATAGATGGTGGTGATCTACAATTCATTTTTGACAGAATAGTTATTCCAGCCATAGATCCTACATAAAACACATAAACCTGGGATGGTTGCTGCAAGCAGTGATGTGCCTGCAGTAGAAAGACCT
>NW_015409510.1:0-2102 GCF_001527695.2 Protobothrops mucrosquamatus
TTATCGAGTCATCCGAAGTTGCGTAGTCTTCATTTAGAGAAAAAAAATCAAGCTTGCTTTCGGAGTTTCTCTTTCCAACTGACTAAAACACGAGGGAAAAAAAAGTGACTTTTTTCTAACCTTTTTGGAAAAGGCGACAACGATGTGTTTGTAGGGTTAGGCCACACACACACACACACACACACACACACACACACACACACACTGGGCAGAGTTCCCCTGGTCCTGTAACGATGGTGATGGGGAACTACAATTGGGCAAATCTTGATCGGAAAAGACCCTAACTCGCAATGTTAGTTCCAGTTGGTGCTGCACGATTCTCGGCCTGACACTGTCAACCAGGTTAGATAGGGCCACACTAGGTTCCCGGGGCCTCTAACCAGGGTCTGCCTGCCCCCCCCTAGTAGCAGAGAGATATCAGCTTGAAAGGCAGAGCAAGAAACTAAACATCACATTTGCAGTGCAGCTGGTCCTCACAACAATTCCTTTGGTGACCGTTACAACTGAATAAATTGACTTACGCCCAAGTTGTTACCTTCCCTTTTTCAAGACCGGGAGATAAACACAAAATGCCTATTTATTTTTTTATTTATTTTTTTATTAGTAGCCACACCATTCAAGGCCTTCTTTTATGAGAAATAGCATGGACGTATTCCAGGCATTCTCTCCAACTTGAATTAACTAGACCAGAGAGATTTATTTCTAGCGTGCAACCCAGAAGCCGCAGACGGAGCAATTCTGCAGCTTCTTAAGATCCCAGACTTCATCTTGGAGCTGTCTTTACACACACCCGCCGTGCTTGGGTGGATCCCGTGTTTAAATTTAATCAGCAGCTCCTCCTCGGCTTAACGACCGTCAAGTTGATTGTAAAACTGATCAGCATATGACCGGGCCTGATTCTAGACCTCTTTGGCAACGGTCATTAAACAAAGCCAGCAGTCCTTGAGTGAATACCTGGTTCGCTTTGGGGTGGATTTTGCTGGAGAAATCGGACGTCGAGTCCGTTTCCTAGCCAAAAGGCTGCAAATTGCATCCAGATGACCGCGGGATGTAGGTCCAGATTGACCTACCCGCACCCAAAATGCATTCATAGTGTGTTTGCTCCTGGTTCAAGGTAGTGCCAGGACCTTAGAGGCAATTTCCAAAACCTGAAAAAAAAAAAAAAAAGAAGTCCCAAAACTGTAGGATGCTGGCCACATTCTTATTTTAAGGAAGCCAAAGAGAAAATGTTGGGCCTCCACAAAGAGGCTTTTATTTTTTCTTTTTTCATTAAGGAGCTGATAGCTCAACTCCAGTGTTTTAGATTTGCTAATGCTGCTGTGTTTTTCTGCTCATAGCATGGACCCATTCATATGACTAATTTAGGTACAGGCTTCTGCATTCCGACCGACCTGGATGGGACAGGCCCGAAGCCAGCATGTTCCTCAGGAAAGGAGAGAGAGAGGGACAGGTGAGTGGGAAGCTTGGGACAGCCCTGCGAGGTAGGCCGAGCCGGGAGAGTCGAACCCGCTCGGAGACATGCTAGAGCTGGACAGGGAGTCCTTTGGCTTACAACAGCGCTGGGTGTTGAACATCAGACTGCCTGTCATCTAAAGACAGGGAAGATGGGGCTTAAGATCCATCCATTGAGCAAGGGCCTAGTCTGGATAGACTGAGAATTTAAGCTGGAACTAGAACTCCCTGTCTCCTGGTGATTGGCCCAAAGTCACCCAGCTGGCTTTCATTCCTAAGGTGGGACTAGAATTCCCCATCTCGTGGTGATTGGCCCAAAGTCACCCAGCCGGCTTTCATGCCTAAGCCGGGACTAGAATTCCCCATCTCCTGGTGATTGGCCCAAAGTCACCCAGCCGGCTCTCATGCCTAAGGCGGGACTAGAATTCCCCATCTCCTGGTGATTGGCCCAAAGTCACCCAGCCGGCTTTCATGCCTAAGCCGGGACTAGAATTCCCCATCTCCTGGTGATTGGCCCAAAGTCACCCAGCCGGCTTTCATGCCTAAGGCGGGACTAGAATTCCCCATCTCCTGGTGATTGGCCAAAGTCAGCCAGCCGGCTTTCATGCCTAAGGCGGGACTAGAATTCCCCATCTCCTGGTGATGGGCCC
>NW_015409511.1:0-2102 GCF_001527695.2 Protobothrops mucrosquamatus
CAATGATTTAGAGACAACATCAGAAACAAGATATCCAATCTCACACATCATCCTTCCTTGAGCTTATCTCTGAGGAAGAATCTGGGGAGTTGTCCAAGAGAAACATCACAAAAATGGACATTTAGTAAAAACAAAAGAAATGTATGTTTGTATTGAACTCCAGCTCTTATCTTAAATATTTTGATGGGCAGGGTGCTGGTGTACTGTCTTCTACTGGTAAACCAAGGACAGTATAGTATCTGATAGTATCTGAATCAAGTGATAGTATCTGAATCAAGGGGGGAGGGGGTTAAGCTATGGGAAGAAAAATAAGTACTGTAGATCAAGTGCAAGTGATTGAAATATTAGGAGAAATAGGAAACAGAATCATAGTTTCACTAAAACAAAATGAGTATTTCATGCTAGCAATAGTTCAGCTAATAGTAATAAATCATAAATCTAGGGTCTCTTAACTGCACATTGTGAATTGGATCCATATATGTTCAATGTATCTATTTTTTCAATTATATTGGAATCAACAGGTAATTACTCACTAGTAGTTTTAAATTCATTGATCTCAATAGATCTACTCTGAGACTAAGGTTGGATCCAATTTTACACATGCATGAAATTTACAAGAATAATATATATTTTTATTAACCATTAAGGTAAGACAGAGAGAAGCAAGTGGAGTGAGAACTGCTAATTTTTCTTAGGATGACTTGAAGTTTGCCTTCTGTTTTTAATCCTGATATTTTGCCACTGACTCCTTTCTCACTCGTGCCCCCACCACTCTCATTGCTCCCTCATTCTCATCCTCTAACCATCTCCTCTCTTCCTTCTTCCTCCCCTCTGCAGATGGTTAGAGGATGAGAATGAGGGAGCAATGAGAGTGGTGGGGGCACGAGTGAGAAAGGAGTCAGACAACGCTACGGGGAAGAAGGAAGAGAGGAGGAAGGTGGGACCGCAGGTAACTGGGAAGAAAAAAGGGGACGACGAACAACAAAGCGATGCCCTGGATGAAGGAATGCTTCCCCCCCTCCCGACGAACGAAAAGGCAGGGAAAGAAAAGGGGTGGGAAGGAGAGGGTTAGGAGCGTGGCAGCTCGCCAAAGGACAATTAAGAACCCAATGCAGGAGGACTATCTGGGCCCGGTCACGAGATCTAGGAGCCGGGTGCAAAAGGCACCGCTCCTATAAAAACAGCCATCCCACTTACGGCTAGCCACCCTGATGAAGCCGGCAGGAGGCCGGCGAAAGCTAGGTGTTTTAATGTTTTAATGGTAATAAATTTTTTGTAGTTTTTAATCTCCTGGTGGTCTCACAGTTTGTGACTCTTTGAATATGAATTTACCCAGGAGTCAACCTCCAATTTTTAGAATTTTAAAGGATATATATATATACACACACCAAGAAATACACTCTGAGGATTATATGCTTATTCATGATGCAATAGATTTCAGTCCAGATAGTTTATGCCATTTGTCTTGAAAAGAAATCTGTGGTGAATTTTTTATCTCCCTAGCCAGTAATTTATTCATCTGGAACATTACAAGACCTTCAACAAAGTCTGACATCAGGAACGATCTAGTAAATATTATTTATTCATTAAAAATATTTTAAGCCCACTGACTATCCAGAAGATCTCAGAATAGGTGACAGTCCATTAAAATTAAAATAAAAGCAAACAAAACCCAAGTAAAATGAATTAAACATTGAGACCACACAATAATAATCATAGTGATGTTGGCAGGTATGCAGTGAAGCAGCAAAAGCAGTCAATGCTAAATTCAGATGCCTGAAAATCTTTCCTGCCATAAACTATAACTCTAGTGGGTGCAGCAGGTTTTACCCAAACCACATCCTTTTTAAATCCGATAATTCTGAGTGACAAATCTTTGGAATCCCCCATTGCCAAAGAGATATGTGGGTGCCCCCGCCCTCTGGAACGAACTACCCCCCCAGATCCGGGTGATTCCGGATCTCCTGACTTTCCGCCGCGCCCTCAAGACATGGCTTTTCCAGCAAGCGGGCCTGGCCTAGGGAGGATTTTTAAATCGGGTTCATTTTTAGAAAATTTTAAATATCACAACTTGGAATATTTGGGTTTTAATTGGTTTTATT
>NW_015409512.1:0-2101 GCF_001527695.2 Protobothrops mucrosquamatus
CTTTAGGCATGAAAACTGGCTGGGTGACTTTGGGCCAATCACCAGGAGACAGTGAGTTCTAGTTCCTCTTTAGGCATGAAAACTGGCTGGGTGACTTTGGGCCGATCACCAGGAGACATTGAGTTCTAGTCCCACTTTAGGCATGAAAACTGGCTGGGTGACTTTGGGCCAATCACCAGGAGACAGTGAGTTCTAGTCCCACTTTAGGCATGAAAACTGGCTGGGTGACTTTGGGCAGTGCCTATCAAACCCTCCTCATAGTGTTTGCTTTGGGGGAAAATAGGAAGTAATACTAGGCATGTTCTCCACTATTGAGTATTTATAAAAAATAATAAAAGCGGGATATAAATAAATAAATGGACCGGCACTTTTATTAATACGGAGAAGTAGTTTTCCTGTCACTCGGCTTGAGATTCTGGAAGGACTACCGTACTGTATCTCTCCCGTCCCTCTGTGAGCATATTCTCTGCTTCCCTACTCAAGATCAGGAACAAATCTTAACTGCACCTGGTGCTTGAACAGCGTAAATTACATCCGGACGTGCTCTGGAGACACCCCTGGACCGTACACACTCCCGACTGTGCGGCCTCCCAATCACCAATTCTTTCCACCCGGCTGGTTCTTCTGAAAAGATTGTCCATTTGCTAGCCTAGCCGTGTTGCAAATGATACTCAAATGATGTCCCCTTGCTGTGGGGAGGCTGGGATGAGTTCATTATTTTAAAACTTACACCTCGGAGCAGAAAGAGCAATGTGCTCACGTCACACGGAGGCCTTTGGAGATATCCAAAGTGTTAGCCATTAGGAGAAGGAAACCAGTATTAAATATGTTTGCTTTCTTGAGTTACTTACAGGTAGTCCTTGACTTGTGACCACAATTGAGCCCACAATTCCCGTTGCTAAGCGAGACAGCTGTGAAGTGAGATTTGCCCCATTTTACAACCTTCCTTCCCACAAGAGTTAAGGGAATCACTGCGGTTGTTAAGTCAGCAACATGGCTGTTAAGTGATTGGCTTCCCCACTGACTTTGCTTGTCAGAAGGTCGCAAAAAGGGATCACGTGATCCCCAAGACACTGCAACCGTCATAAATATGAGTCATATTCATATTCAGAATTCATAAATATGAATTCTGATCACATGATCATGAGGATGCTGCAACTGTCGTAAGTGTGAAAAAATGATCTTAGGTCACTCTTTACAGTGCCATTATACTTCGAACGGTCGCTAAACGAATTGTTCTAAGTCGAGGACTACCTGCATAAAGTAATAAAGGCAGGATAAAAAAAAATCTAATGAATTAATGAATTAAACAAGGATCTTTGTCCAGGCTGTATTGGCAAGTGTGTTTTCCATTTTGTTCTGCCTCCATTTGTCTTTCGTTGTTGTCCAGGTTTCCAGTTTTGTTTCGACTTCTCAGAAAGCGAGTTGTGTTCTCTGTCAACCACAGAGATGTAAATCCAATGTAATCCTAGCTTCTCCCATCTAAACCATTTGCTTGGGATCACAAGGCCCAAGCTTCCCAACAGCCAGGCTGGCTGAGAATTCCTGGAGTTGCAGCCCTTGTAATTTGGGGAATATTAGATTGGTGGAATCTAATGTAAAGTTTTTTCATGGTCTATAGCAGGGGTGTTCAAATTTAAGACCCCAGGGACTTCAACTCCCAGAATTACCCAGCCAGCCATGCTGGCTGGGGAATTCTGGGAGTTGAAGTCCATAAGTCTTGAAGTTGTCAAGATTGGATACCCTTGGTCTACGGTCTGTTGTATCAGTCACAGAAGTGTTCCCTGCAACTGGGAGATATTTCTGGGTGTCTGTATTATCGCATGCAGTGGTACAAAGGCACAAAAAGCTCACCCTTTCCTACAAATAGAGTCTCATATCCAAAATAAGAATCACAAAATGAATTTTGCAAAAAGAAAAAAAAATCACAAACAGTTTCATCCGATTTTAATGTGACTTCTAAACAAAGAGACCTCTCATCCGATTTTAATGTGACTTCTAAACAAAGAGACCACTGCACACTCTACACATAGTGGGAATGTTGTTATCCTGGGGATTGTGCAAGAGCGCACATCTCTCTGACTGGTGATCCTAGTTTTGA
>NW_015409513.1:0-2101 GCF_001527695.2 Protobothrops mucrosquamatus
CGGCGCAGGGGGCGGAACCATGCATGCACGGCGCTCCCGGGCAGGGAAAGTCCTCGCCTTACGACCGGTTGGGTAGTCCTTGACTTACGACCGGTTTAGTCCTTGACTTACGACCGGTTTAGTCCTCGACGTACGACCGGTTTAGTCCTCGACTTACGACCGGTTGGGGTCGCGGCATTAAAAAGGTTGAGAACCACTGTTCTAGAGAAACTCAAGGATAGTCCTCTACTTTCTGAGAAAATTTGCTTCATGCTAAACTCTTTTTGACATCAGAATGCTGGTTCTCGTCTTAATCTCAAAACCCCCCTTTCCATGTCATTTTAATTACTTAATCTTGGTTTTACCCTCTGAAGAAAAAAATAAATCCTGCCATATAAGTTTCAGCCCTGTGGAGTTACTTCATAGATTTTGGTACTTCTGTTGGATCTAAGGTTTGGCCCCAAATCATTATCATATAATAGTTGGTATTTTCTCTATTGTTCAGGCCATACTTCCATAATCTTTGCACATTTTAATCCTCTGAGCTAAATATTTTGACTGTTTATCACCTTGTTTGGATTATTTATGGCAAAGTGGATCAATATAAGGGCTAATAGGAATTTTTACGTTTGAAAACTGAAGACCTGACATTTCGTACTTTGGAATGGGAAAAGAATGGTTACCTCTGAAGATTTCTATTTTACTTTCTTAGTGGTCACTGAAGGGATACTTTAAATATTATTTTTGGAAATGTTATATTTCATCATTACACAAAAGACCAGTCTGTTGACTGGCACTGGGAGACATCTAGTTGCATCCAGACCAATTCTGACTCTTTTCTTCCATTCACTCTTTTGATGTTGCTAGGTAAAGAGATGCAGAAATGGAATATTGTAAATTGGTCTTTTAGCTTTTATTTTGTTGCAGAATTGCAAAGTTAAAATAGCAGGCTTAAGAGGAATCCTGTAGAGTAGTGTAATGGTATGTGAGATCCCAATAGGATATTACTTTGTAGCATCCAGAGAGAATGGCCGCAAAAATGAAAGCGGAATAGCTACCAATGTATGTGTTTAAATCTCACATTGGTAGCAAAAATTGTTATTGTGTCAGCCTGCTTCTGATAAGTGGGCTAAGTAATATCAGAAAAAGGTAGACAATGAATCTACATTTTGATAACTGTGAGAATCTTTTTCCTGACTTTTTTTTAAAAATCATTTTAATTTAAAACATAAATGGGAAGAGAGCATCAGTTGTCATCTTTCTTTCCAAAAATGCCTCTGGATGTTTCATGATTGTTAGAACAATTAATCAGTGGAACAACTTGCCTCCAGAAGTTGCTCCAACACTGGAAGTTTTTAAGAAGAGACAACCATTTGTCTGAAATGGTATAGGGCAGTGGTAGGCAACCTTGGCTCTTTTATGACTTGTGGACTTCAATACCCAGAATTCCTGAACCAGCCAGGCTGACTCATGAATTCTGGGAGTTGAAGTCCACAAGTCATAAAAGAGCCAAGGTTGCCTAGCCCTGGTATAGCGCTTCCTGCCTAAGCAGGGGATTGGACTAGAAGACCTCCAAGGTTCTTTATAACTCTGTTATTCTGTTATTCTGATATCATGAAGGTCCCAGTGGTTTTCTTAGGAAACAAAGTTGATAGATGGTTGCAGCCTAGGATTCTGGCTGGTGATGTGCCCACTACTTAGAACATATATAAGGGCAAGATAGGAAGGCTTAGAGAGTTCTGTGATGTAAAGAATATCTGGGAAGAACCTCTTTAAATAGTCTTTTCATAAGCAGTGATGAGTAATTGGCTGCCTTTTCCTAGATTGGTTAGTTCAGGGCTCCTCAACCTTGGCAACTTTAAGACTTGTGGACTTCAACTCCCAGAATTCCTCAGCCAGCTTTGCTGGCTGAGGAATTCTGGGACTTGAAGTCCACAAGTCTCAAAGTTGCCAAGGTTGAGGACCCCTGGTTAGTGTAAAATATTAATTCTGCTTATGTTAAGTTCTGCTTCTAAGTCTCTTCTAATTGATAATCATTAATTGCTGCAATCAAAGGGTTGCATTCAGTGTAACACTAGCAGAAAAAATGTACAGAAGAATAATTAGCACAATAACAGTAACT
>NW_015409514.1:0-2101 GCF_001527695.2 Protobothrops mucrosquamatus
CCCACCCAGCTGTTGCTGTTTTACCACACAACGAAGCTCCCTGCACAGGCATCCACAGGAAGATTCGGTGTCAAGGCAGGAGAGCCAGTTTGGCCTAGTGCAGGGGTAGGCAACCTTGGCCCTTTCATGACTTGGGGACTTCAACTCCCAGAATTCCTGAGTCAGCATGGCTGGTTCAGGAATTCTGGGTATTGAACTGCGCAAGTCATAAAAGAGCCAAGGTTGCCTACCCCTGGTCTAGGGGTTAAGGCACCAGGCTAGAAAGTGGGAGACTGTGAGTTCTAGTCCTTCCTTAGAGCCATCAAAAAAACTAGGTGGGTGACTTTGGGAATATGGAATGGAATGGAATGGAATAGAATGGAATGGAATGGAGTGGAGTGGAGTGGAAGAGAGAATGGAGTGGAGTGGAGTGGAAGAGAGAATGGAGTGGAGTGGAGTGGAGTGGAGTGGAGTGGAGTAGAGTAGAGTAGAGTAGAGTAGAGTAGAGTAGAGTAGAGTAGAGTAGAGTAGAGTAGAGTAGAGTAGAGTAGAGTAGAGTAGAGTAGAGTAGAGTAGAACAGAACAGAATAGAATAGAATATGGCAACTTGTTCTAGAAGAGTTATTGAATAAAAGCATTTAATTAATTAATTAATTAGTATCCTGCCTTTATTATTTTTATAAACAACTGAAGGCGGCTAAAATGAAATGGAAGTTCAAAATGAAAAAGACTCATTCCAGATTAGGAAACATCATCAGTGCTAGCTAGGTAACTCTTAACACTGATAATGTTACCTAGTTTGGTAAAGAAACGTCTGTAAGAAAAACCACCCAGCTCAGAGGGCACCAAGGATCCCACATTCAGTAAGATACCGAAGAATTTCTTCAGTGCTTTTTTTTTCTGTTCTTAAGCAGCCTCTTATTTAAATCATATTTAAATCATAAATCATATCTTAAGAATTAAAAAGTAAACTAGAATGGCTGGTAATGCCAAATTCAACAACATCCACAATAATCAGCATAATTAAATATTTCAGTGTTCGTCCAGGCCCGTTCCAGAATGGCCTGGACGATGTTCTCTAATTGATATGTAACTAGATCTACATGATGTTTAAACATCATTTACACGGAGTATCAAAATACAAAGGTTGCTTTCAAAGAAATTGGCCTACCTACCGGTGAAACTATTTTTACAAAGAGACTCAGCACTGGCCTGAAAAATATACTTTCTGCTGAGCAAAAAAAATCTTGGAAATGATTGTTAGCACAGCAATTTGCTGGAAGGAATTACAATCAATTACAGGTGACGCATAAGGCTAACTCAAGGCTATTGTACCAATGTTTGCATGCTTCAAATTTAAGCAGAACTCAGTGTAATTTAAATCACCGCGATTCAGTTATGTTCTAGATGTGAACACGGAGGCTGGCAACACAGCCTTGTCAGATACAACATGTGTGTTCCAGGACTCAATTGACAGACATAAACCTACTTTTTCTACTGGGAGAGAAAGTGAAGTTTCGTCAAAGATACAGCAATTTCCCCTCCCTTCGCCGAAAAGAAGAAACAAACATGGAAGTGAAGTCTTTCCTTGTAGTAATCATTATTTTTTGGTTATCCATCAGGAAGGAGTACCCACTAGTAGTAATTCTATGTAGTTACATACCAATAAAGGAAAATATTTGCAGCTCAGGGTTGAGACAAGAGGTCCTTGATACTCTCTGAGCTTGGTTGTTTTCTTGCAGACATTACATTATCAAACTAGGTAACATCATCAGTGCTAGACTGTGGTGATCAATGCTAGGCAGTGATGTTACTTAGTTTGGTTTCTATGCAGATCCTCCGTCATCATTATTCAACCTAGGTAAACCCAAAGGTGCTTTATCAAAAGGCAACTGGACTTTGTTCGTTTTTCCTTGAAGACGTTTCAGAAGAAGAAGAAGAAGAAGAAGAAGAAGAAGAAGAAGAAGAAGAAGAAGAAGAAGAAGAAGAAGAAGAAGAAGAAGAAGAAGAAGAAGAAGAAGAAGAAGAAGAAGAAGAAGAAGAAGAAGAAGAAGAAGAAGAAGAAGAAGAAGAAGAAGAAGAAGAAGAAGAAGAAGAAGAAGAAGAAGAAGAAGAAGAAGAA
>NW_015409515.1:0-2101 GCF_001527695.2 Protobothrops mucrosquamatus
AATCAGAGCTGGAAGGGACCTTGGAGGTCTTCTAGTCCAGCCCCCTGCTCAAGCAGGAGAACCTATACCGTGTCAGACAGGTGAATGTCTAGTCCAGTGGTTCTCAACCTGTGGGTCGGGACCCCATTTGGGGTCGATCGACCATTTCATGGGGGTCGCCAAGCAAGGCTGTCCGCCATTTTTTGTCCGCCATTTTTTTTCCCCTTTCCGGCGGGTGCCTTACCTCCCTTGAGCTGGGCCAGCTGGTGGTCGGCCTGCTCCGTCTCTGCCGCTTGCCAGCTACGCCTCGGCCGGCGCAGGGGGCGGAACCACGCATGCGTGGCGCTCCCGGGCAGGGAAAGTCCTTGACTTACGACCGGTTGGGTAGTCCTCGACTTACGACCGGTTTAGTCCTCGACTTACGACCGGTTTAGTCCTCGACTTACGACCGGTTGGGGGTCGCGACATTAAAAAGGTTGAGAACCACTGGTCTAGTCTCTTCTTGAAAATCTCCAGAGCAACTAAGATGAATCATGGAGGCAAGCTGTTCCATTGGTTAATTGTCCTCACTGTCAGGAAGCTTCTCCTTGATTCCAGGTTGCTTCTCTCTTTGATCTGTTTCCAACCATTGTTTCTCGTCCTTCCCTCTGGTGCTTTGGTGAACAACCTGACCCCCTCTGCCTTGTGGCAGCCCCTCAGACAGTGGAACACTGCTATCATGTCTCCCCTATTTCTTCCTTTCTTTAGACTAGCCAAACCCAAGTCCCGCAGCCCCTCTTCGTATGTTTTGGTCTCCAGGCCTTGAATCATCTTAGTTGCTCTTCTCTGAATTTTTTTTCCAAACTCTCAACATCTTTTTTGTGATGTGGTGACCAAAACTGGCTGCAGTATTCCAGGTGTGGTCTTACTATGGTTTTATAAAGCGGTACTAATACCTCACGTGATCGCTTAAACCACTTAAACAACTGCAGTGGTTCACTTAATAACTGTGGCAAGAAAGGCTGTAAAATGGGACAAAATTCACTTAACAACTGTCTTGCTTAGCAATGGAAATTCTGGGATCATCTGTAAGTCTAGGACTTCCTGTACACAAAAAAGCAACTCATTCAATCTGCATTAATGTGTACTGGAAATACTGTCCCATCTTCCAATATTGAGACAAGGAACTCTCTTTACCTGTTCCAAGATGTTCTTAAGGTGAGAATAAGCTTCCTGAGGGGTGAATTTCACTTCCAAGATGAGACGATCTATTTTATTAATCACCAGGACCGGACGGATGTTCTCCAGCCAAGCTTGCCGTAACACTGCGTGTGTCTAAAGACAAAACGTATTCACAGAAGGTTGTGAAGTTAAATCACACCAATAGGGATTTGTGGCACTTTGGGTCTGAGACTGAACGATGCTTTGAACTGAGCATGGGCACAGATGTCATTTGTCAGTGCCTCTTTTCTGGAATTCACACTGTAGCTGTGCCATGCCAGGAAAATATGTTAAGGAAACGCCACCAGGGTATGGCAAGAGGCTCAGGGTGGGCACTGGCTCCCCGTCAGAGTTTCTTAACCCCATACATTATTTTCCTGAGACTTCACAGCTACTGAGTCAGCTTAGAAAAAGGTGAAGCATCTTGAAAAAGGTGTCAATAGTTGCACCCACACTTGTCCTAAACCTTCACTTTCAACTATAGGTCTCTATAAACAAAACCCATCTTATAAATAATAACCATCTGGTTTGAACGAAAGCATGGATGATGATGATGATGATGATGATGATGATGATGATGATGATGATGATGATGATGATGATAATAATAATAATAATAATAATAATAATAATAATAATAATAATAATAATAATAATAATAATAATAAAGTTGGAAGGGACCTTGGAGGTCATCAAGTTCAACCCCCTGCTCAGGTAGGAACTCTACACCATTTCAGACAAATGGCTGTCCAGTCTCTTCTTAAAAACTTCCAGTGTTGGAGCATTCACCACTTCTGGAGGCAGGTTGTTCCACTGGTTAATTGTTCTAACTGTCAGGAAGTTTCTCCTTAGTTCTAGGTTGCTTCTCTCCTTGGTTAGTTTCCACCCGTTGCTTCTTGTCCTGCCTTCAGGCGCTTTGGAG
>NW_015409516.1:0-2100 GCF_001527695.2 Protobothrops mucrosquamatus
TTTACAAAGTTTAGAGGCAAGTTTACATGCTATGGAATCAACCCGAGAATCATTAAAAGCGGAACTGGGAACAGATCTGTTATCTCAACTTAGCTTAGAGGACCAAAAACGAGTTGATGCACTTAATGATGAAATCCGACAGCTACAGCAAGTAAGCATGTTCAAGTTTCAGAATCAAATTGCAGTCTTAATTATGTTTGAGAGTTATTAAATTAAAAAATAACAATTTGTTTTTCCATAAGTAATCTAAGTATTTATTTATAGCAGATACATAGGCATATTTTTGTGTATAGCTATAAATATTTTGTAAGCCATAATATGGTAAACAAGTTTTGACTTAGCATGTTGTCTGACTCTAACCATTCGGTTTATTTACAATTCAGTATCTGAATCAGTCTTAGTCGGAAAACCATTGTTAAGCAAACCACAACCTAGTATGATATATGAATCTCAGTACATGTGTATTAACATTTTTCTTATCTTAATTCAATGCTGGTTGTAGCATAGTTTACATACACGTCTTAAAATTAGTGAGGTTGAAAACATTTGAGTAGTTGATTAACTTATCTGTTGTTAAGAAGGTCCTGATTGGAATATATACCAGATGCATTTCATATAAAGTAGCGGAGAGGTTTAGAAAGTTTTTGTGGAAATATTTTATTGTAATTTAAAAATCCCTATTACTTAATTCTTGAAATATTACGCAAATTGAATTGATATTTCTTGCTTTATAGGAAAACAGACAACTTTTGAATGAGAGGATCAAGCTTGAAGGCATCATCACTAGAGTTGAAACCTACCTCAATGAAAATTTAAGAAAGCGTTTAGACCAAGTTGAGCAGGTAGGATACTTTATTTTTTATCCATTTTTTAAAACAAATCTTGATTTCAACATAGTGGCTCTGTTTGCATATCATTATTGTGAGGAAGGGGAGTAAATATGTTTCTAAACTCTCTTTAAAAAATAGCCCACTTGCCTAACCCAGATGGTTTAGATTTAGCCACACTTCCCTGAAATTGCCAACTACCTTTTGGGTGAACTTCTAACTTGAAGGGGGGAAATTTTTAAGGCAAAAAGAAAAAAGTCCTTTTGTGGTATTGGGGCAGATTTTTTTAAAAAAAATGGGCATCAAAATGTGATTCTTACTGTTACTCAAGAATTATTGTTAAATTCAAGATGGCAGCTCATTAGAAAAATAATTTATAATAAAATAAAACACATTTTGATACAGATTTTTTTTTTTTACTAAATGCCTTACATTCCCACAAATATACTGAATTAGCTGTATACATGGTAACTGCTGCAAGAACACCCCCCAAACTTCCTATTGAAGAATTTGTACAGGCCTTTGTGCAGAAGAATGGCTAATTAAGTTCTGGGACTATGCCTTGATATCCAGATTAGTTTTATATTTCAAAAATAAATCTGATACAGAATTTAATTCATCTTGGAAACTCTTTTTTATCGATAAACAGGTTTGTACCATATCTGAAATCTGGTTTAAGGTTCTTCTAGAATCACAGTTCCTGCTGGAAAAATAGTTAGTGGTCAGGGGGTCTTTTGTTGGTAAAGCAGCCTCAGTTCCTATCGTCCTCGATTCTCCTGTATGGATTGCTTCAATTCACTTTACATGGGGATGTTCTCAAAAACTTCCCAGAAACGTTAGCTGATGAAAATACAGCAGCTGATAAAATTATTAAAACGTATTATTACTGTTATCTAACATCTTTGTTGCAGAAGCTGCTTACTGATTTGTTCCTGGGAAATCAAGATGCTAGTTATTGTTTATAAAGCCCTATGGCTCCAGACCTGGGTATTTATGAGGCTTACCCCAGACTCTTTCTGCTTGCGTGATATGAACAAACAGAAAATAGCTGTTGAATCTTCCCATTTGCTACAAATTTTATTTATTTATTTATTTATTGTTCGAATTTATATCCCGCCCTTCTCCTTGCGGACTCAGGGCGGCTGACAATCAATTAAAAACACCAATAACAACACAAAATTTAAAATTAATTAAAATGAAATATTTAACTTGTCTAATTTAAAATATAATTAAAAACTCCTCTAAAAACCCCTCTTAAAAATTACCCTAGGCC
>NW_015409517.1:0-2100 GCF_001527695.2 Protobothrops mucrosquamatus
GACAGTTTTATTTTGTTTTAGTGACATTACCAGTAATTGTGTTTAGTTAGTGATGCACTCAGGGATATTAGCATGCTAAGGGAATTAGCAGTTTAAGCAAATACAGCTCGTAATGAGGGAAGAGGGGCTAGAGCATCATAATTTGATGACATTATTCAGATATGCCCTAAAACATAAATATTTGCACAGTCAATGGAGCATCTCTGATCAAAGTTTTGACATACGTTGCTGGCATTTTGCATCAAGACATCATTAAATCACATGTCTGATTATTCCCCCCATCCTTTGATCTCCAAATTCCCAGGATTTAAATTAGTGCTTCACAAACAAGTGTCTTAAAAAAATAAGAAAACCTATCTGATGGCCCATTTTCTACTTCAAGATAGCTACAGTTTCCATTTAAAGTGAAAGAAAAACTTCAAATTGCAACACTAGCACCCTTACAGAGGGCCATGGAAATCTCGTGTAAACCTAGCAGGTTTTACAATGTGTTTTCTTTACATCTGGCACAAAACAAGACAATAGCAACTTTCAATTAGACAGAAACAATTTCAGTTATCAGTGAGTATGGTGACAATGTAGGTAGCAATTCCACAGCGGATAATGGAAACATCTACAGTCAACCTTCTAGTATCTAATCAATCAATCACAGGAGTATATTGGGAAATTGTGTCCATAATAATGATATTGGCAAGCAGAGGTCCATAATTTTTAGCTAGACCTTGTCCTATGATAGACATGAAGAAACTCCATCCTTCAAACGTTCAAACTGGTTCATTTAATTAATGAAATGATTTAAATATTTCAATAGAATTTTCTAAATGTATATAATTTGAAGAGGGATACAGATGAAATAATTTTGATGAAATGTTTTAATGAAGCACCCTTTTGAATGGGATCAATAATTTGAATCAGACTAGAGGTGATTTGCTTGCTTCTAATTATACCTTCCACATTTCATACATGGCAATTCTCTATTTACTAAGTATTTCTCTAACTAACATCATCTAAACTATTAAGAGCATGTAAACCCTTCTATTTCACACAATACTCTATGCACCTATGGAAACATTGCAACCTGTGCAATAAAAAGGGCATAATTTCAGAATCAGTTATAGCCACACTGAAATTTCAGATGAAAAAAAATATGGTGGAATGGTTTGGCTTGTCTGAAGCAAAGATTAAATAATTTTAACTTAATATTGAGATAATAATGCATTCGGGAGATTTACTGTACCAACTCTATTATTTGAATCCCAGCTCACAGATTATAGAGAAATGATTCCTCAATGTGGTCAAGGTCAAAGCATTTATTCTCTATTTTATAGAAACCTTTAACCTTTGGACAATAATTTCATTAACTCTGGTGCCATTGTGCAAGTATGTTGCTGCATTCCTGCCCTTTCCTTCTGTGTATCATAATACACATAATAAATAATATTTGGGTATCTCTATCCAAGCCATTTATCTGCTCTTGGACAGTATCTTCTATTTTTCCTTGAACTCCTTGACACCATTGGTGGTTTTGTTGTTGTGTTGTGTTTCTTTCATTCTTTTTCAAAAAAACCCCCCCACTATTTCCTCTTCTGCTCTCTGATAATTTCAGCTGACCGGAGCCATCTCTTTGATGAACAGCAACCTTGTTGTCAGCCAGCTGAAAGGGAACTCACTTGAGATGTGGGACGTCTGAAGAATTGTGTGCTGTTGACTTAAGGCCTGACGACAATCCAGTACTGAGCATGATTGCAACAATATAATTCACTCTAGCCTGTCTTTGTGATGCATGGATGTGGTCTGTAGGTCTTTTAAACATTGCAGTTCATGGATTTTGTATGGCATCAAGACAGAAACATTTAAGGCTAATATACGCTTTGGGATGCTTAGCCGTTTCCATTTCATACTTTATTTATTTATTTATTTATAATTTAATTTATACCCCGCCCTTCTCCTCATGGGACTCAGGGCGGCTAACAGCCTCGTAAAAACTACAATACAAATACAATAATTAAAAGCCGAATTAAAAAGAAATATTTAAACAGGCCGATCAATTAAAATTATCCTTAAAAATCCCCTGAAACTTTAAAATTGTTAAAAATTATC
>NW_015409518.1:0-2100 GCF_001527695.2 Protobothrops mucrosquamatus
AAAAAAAAAACTACGGTGGAACATTTCAAATATCCAACACATCGCAGGCGAACTTGCAGAAGTGAAGTCTGGGGGTCTCGCTGCCCTTCTAAAGCAGAGGTAGTCAACCTTGGGCTCTTTTATGACTCGTGGACTTCAACTCCCAGAATTCCTGAGCCAGCTAAGCTGGCTCAGGAATTCTGGGAGTTGAAGTCCACGAATCATAAAAGAGCCCAAGGTTGACTACCTCTGCTCTTAAAGCCAAGCTTAAACGGCCTTGCATTTCCCGTTCTATCAAACACTCCCCCCCCCACCCCGACCCCAAATGCAGACGAGTACCCCGAAAGAAAAACCCGCAGGTAAACCTCGATCGAACGCTCTCCACGGGAACGCGAGAAACCCGCTCCTTCGGCAGAAGTCCACTCCCGATCCTGAACCCCAGCCCCACAGTTCCGGCTCTGCCTGACCTTGCGTGCTCCGTTCCACCGAAGCCGCCCAGAAGAGGGGTCTCTCGCAGGAAGTTTCCTAGTCTCTTTGTTTTCTAGTCTGCCCGGTGACCGCTTCGGGTTCGATCTTTTTTTTCCCCTCAAGGTATAATTGGTTCCCATACAATCCTCCTTCTCCAGGCGAGGATTTCAGCGCAACGGGGGCCACTTTACACAACTCTGGTCAGCCCGAGCAGCCGCCTCGCCGGAGCATGCTCCCCCCTTTTCCAGAACCCTTCAGCGGAAGCTTCCTCCGCCTGCAAACAATGCTTGCTGCGTCACCCACATGCAGTTCCCAGCAGTGCTTTGCAACGGAAGATGGCAGGAGAGAAAAGGAGGCCGAGCGAGCCAGGCGAAGAACAAGAACGGAAAGCCCGTTCTGCTGCAGAGTTGGGAGGGGGGCTGGACTAAGCGGCTGGCTGCTCGCTAATTGGTCGAGACGGCCAGCCTAAGCGGACTCCCTTTCCCCCCTCCCCCAGCGCTGCAATTGGAGAAGCCAGCGCCAGCAGCCCCCCCCCCCGAGGGCTGACTGGCAGACTTGAAGAGAACAGAACAGAGAAGCTTTTTTAACCCGTTCTCGGGGTTGCTGCGGCTCCGTCTCTCTCTCTCTCTCTCTCTCTCTCTCTCTCTCTCTCTCTCTCTCTCCCTGCCCGCCCTTGCATCACTATTTTGGTCACAAGCAAATTCCTCTCAGTAAGGCTGCCTTTGAACAGGAACAATGGCTTTTTTTTTAAAAAAGCCGCCTAGATTAGAACATGAAAAAGGTCTTGATCCGTGAAACGGCAGAGAGAGGCACGACTAGTTTCTTACACCGGCGTCGCTATTCGTCTGATTTGTATTTAAAATGCGAGTTTAAAGACCGCACAGAAAGCTCATTCTAAAAGTGAAACTTGCACCTGATAATGTTTCAGTGTCGTATAATCTTGCTCGTGAACCGACGTTTTCAGAATTCAGCCCAAACTTGCGATAACAGACTATTAAGGGACAAGTTGGTGTGCTGTATACTAGCCAGACAGGTATTGCTGGATGGCACCTTGTATTACTGGTTCCCTAAACTGGGTGTTTAAAATGTTTGCTGGTGATATTTTGTGGAGTTAAGAGATATTAGTATTTGTTTACTTTTATATGAATATTATCCTGGGATTAGGTTTGGGAAGTCTGGGGTGGGGGTGGGGGTTTTTTTTTGATTGTTTATTGTGATTACTTATGATTGTTTTTTTTTTATGATGGAAAAATAAAATTTTTTGGAAAAAAAAAATGTTTGCTGGTATATTTAAAAGGCTGAAATGGATAACAGTGATTCAACAAACATTAAAGATACGGCCTTATATAATGCTTCTATCCCAAGCAATGCAACAATAGATTTTAAATGCCTATGTTACAGGTGCTAATGTGTGCGCAATCTGGGGGTCCTCCTGGATTTGCGGCTGACTCTGAAAGACCAGTTGTCGGCCGTGACCAGGGGGGCGTTTTATCGGGTACGCCTGATCCACCAGTTGCGGCCTTTTCTGGACCGGGACGCCCTGCGCACGGTCACTCATGCCCTCGTTACCTCCCGCCTGGACTACTGTAATGCTCTCTACATGGGGCTCCCCTTGAGGAGCACCCGGAGGCTCCAACTGGTCCAGAATGCGGC
>NW_015409520.1:0-2100 GCF_001527695.2 Protobothrops mucrosquamatus
GCTTGGCGGCATCACCTTGAGGGGGCCCAATACCAGGTGGAGGTGCGGACGGACCATCGGAACTTAGAGCACCTCACCACGGCCAGGAAGTTGAACCAGCGGCAGATCCGGTGGTCGTTGTTTTTCGCCCGGTTCAACTTCCACGTCACCTATGTTCCGAGCGGCCTCAATCAGAGGGCGGACGCGCTATCCCGCAAGCTGGAATACTTCTGCCCCAAGGACCCCCTTCCCCCTCAGACGGTGCTGCTCACAGAGGCCTTGGCCACGGTCCAGGAACCGGCGGACCTGCGGGCTCAGGTGCTGGAAGCGCAGCGCCGTGATGACTGGTCGCAGCAGCGGAAAGCAGAAGTTGGCCCAGCGTCCCCATGGACCTTGGAGGACAGCTTGCTGAAGCACCGGGGCCGACTGTACGTGCCTACAAGTCCGCTCCGAGCCCTCGTCATGAACCAGTGCCATGGCAATCCCGCGGTGGGGCACTTCGGGTTCTTTAAGACCTTGAACTTGGTGACGCGGACTTTTTGGTGGCCTAGGGTACGGCATGACATACACGTTTACGTGACGTCCTGTGTGACGTGCCGACAGGCCAAATCCGCATCTGGCCCACCTCCTGGACTCCTCCAACCGCTGCCGACACCGGAGAGACTGTGGGGTGCCATCTCCATGGATTTCCTGACGGATCTACCACTTTCCGCCATGTTCACGACCGTCCTCGTGGTGGTGGACATGCTCACTAAGATGGCCCATTTCATCCCGTGCCGCGGACTGCCATCAGCCCACACCACGGCCCGTCTGTTCCTGCAGCACATCTTTCGCCTCCATGGCCTGCCGGACAGGGTGGTGTCGGACCGCGGAGCCCAGTTCACGGCCCGCTTCTGGAAAAGCCTGATGGCCGCACTGGAGGTGCAGGTGTGCCTATCGTCGGCACATCATCCGGAGACTGACGGGGGCACGGAGAAGGTCATCGGCATCCTGGAGCAGTACCTCCGCTGTTTCATCAACCAGCAGCAGGACAACTGGGCCGAGTACCTTCCCCTGGCGGAGTTCCCTTTCAACAACTCCCAACACACCTCCACCCAGATGACCCCATTCCATGCAAACGTCGGATAACATCCACGGTTTTTCCCGTTGGCAATCCCAGATTCCCCTGTTCCCGAGACCCAGGACTTCCTCTCGGAGCTGCAGGCGGTGCAGCAACTGGTGCGATGGCAGCTGATCCGGGCGAAGGAGGACTATAAACGGGTCGCTGACTGCTCCTGACGGGCAACGCCACCACTGGAAGTCGGAGATCGGGTGTGGCTGTCCACGAAACACCTTCCCACGGACCG
This sequence comes from Protobothrops mucrosquamatus, assembly GCF_001527695.2. NCBI lineage: Eukaryota > Metazoa > Chordata > Lepidosauria > Squamata > Viperidae > Protobothrops > Protobothrops mucrosquamatus. The sequence goes on from NW_015409520.1 coordinate 1,326, forward strand.
GACGGTGAGGAAACTGGACCACCGCTTTATTGGTCCCTTCCCAGTCGAGGCGATCATCAACCCGGTGGCCTACCGGTTGACTCTACCACGCTCCATGCGGCTCCACTTTGTTTTCCATCGGTCCCTCCTGGTCCCTGAGGCCCCAGCGAGAAATCTCCGACGCCCGACAACTCCTGCCCCTCCAGTCGCAGCCAACGAGGACGACACCTCGACGTACAAGGTGGACAGCATTCGGGACTCCCGTTGGCTGAAGGGGCGCTTCCAATACCTCATCGCCTGGAAGGGGTACGGGCCCGAAGATTTCAGCTGGGTGGACGCTTCTTCCATTCGGACCCCTGACCTGGTACGGGCCTTTCACGACCAGTTCCGTCCCGACCACATCCCCGGGGAAAGGGCCCTGCGGTGGGGGATAGTGTTGTGGCTCCGTCCTGTGGGAGGAAGGCTCTGAACATGAAGGAGAGGAGATGGCCAGGCCTCCCTCTCCAGGACCTTCCCCTCTGGTGCGGCCTTCGGTGTCTTCTGACGGACAGGAGATTGGCCAGGAGCCAGGTGTTTCTGGGATCGGCCAAGAGCCAAGTGCTTCTGGGATTGGCCAGGAGCCAGGTGTGTCGGACTCTGAGGAGGATACGTCTTGGCTGGATCCACGCCAGCGTCGGAGGGACAAACGTGCGCAGCAGCTAAAACGTCGTGCCAGAGATTTCAGCTGAGTCACTGGGCCACACCCCACAGGCTATATAAGCAAGGGGTGTGCCGTTTGCAACTCTTGTGACGAACA
>NW_015409521.1:0-2100 GCF_001527695.2 Protobothrops mucrosquamatus
TTTTATTGAAAGTATAGACTGGAGAGGGAAGAAAGTGAAGGGAAAATTTAAGTGTAAAATGTAAGAAAAAATTATGTAAAGTTTAAATGTTGAAGGTGGATAGATCATATTTAGAGAAAGTATGGAGTGATTAAATGTTATATAGTTTTTGAGTAGATATATTGGTTTTTAATTAATTTTAATTAATTTAATTGCCTTACTAGGGTTAAAGTAGGTATATACTGATAGCATTATATTTGTTTAGTTAAATTGTAATTTAGATTTGGAATGATGTGTTTCAATCCTGTATTTGGTTCCGGGAAGCTCGGGGGGGGAAGGGGATTAGGGGTATTAAAAAAAATTGATGTATTCATATGTTATAGGTAAATAATAATTGTACTGATAAGATTGTAGATTTATATGTGGGGTTTTTTTTAAGGAGGTGCCCGGTGAATACCCCAACTGCACCAGACGGGATGGTTGAGAGAGGAAGGGAAGTAGGTAGAGAGGGAGGAAGGAGGAGAGGTAGTAGGTCCGGAGGGAGGAAGGTGAGGAAAGTGAAAGAGGGGGGTGCAGGGGGGGGACACCGGACACTTCCGTGAATGTATTGAATAGTGTTATTTTTTTTGGGTTGATATTGTGACTAAATGCATCATATTTTTGTGATTGTTTTTAACTGAAAATTAATAAAAATTTCTAATAAAAAAAAAGAAGGGGCACGATGAAGTAGCCTTGAATGCGTGTATTGCCAGACACAAAGCAGGGCTTGAATCATAAAACAGGGCAGAAGTCTTAAAAGCGTGTATTAGTTAGAAGAAGAATAAAAGGAAGTGAAAGATGTCAAAACCACAGGTTCATTTGTTGGTCGCACAGAGATGTTAAGTTCGAAGCTCTGCTACAGCTAACCACATATGTCACTATGTCTCATCTGTAGCTAACCACATGTCTGTTACAGGAAATTTAGACAGAAGCTTTCGCAAGGTATTTTAGCTACTTTAGCATAGCAACAGGGGGGCTATACGGGGGCTGTGATTCAAAGCAACCAATCCATGCTACCTGTTACATTTCCGTGTTTTGCTGTTTCTGACGAGAATATATAAACTTGTGTTTTGTTATGAGAAGCTGTTCAGATGTGGCTACAAATATAGTGCTCTGAACCTTTTGCGCAAAATAAAGCAACTTCTTTTGATTCCGTGGTCTGAGTCCTGTGATTTTCTGCAATATGTTGGCAATTTGATCTCTAGTTCCTCTGCCTCTTCGAAATCCTGCCTGTACTTCTGCAAGTTCTAGATCCACGTACTGCTGGAGTCTAGCTTGTAGGATTTTAAGCATAACTTTAGGTTGCATCTGAAATGAGTGCAATGGTACGATAGTTTGAACATTCTTTGGCATTGCCTTTCTTTGGAATTGGAATGTAAACTGACCTTTTCCAATCCTGTGGCCACTGTTGAGTTTTCCAAATTTGCTGGCAAATTAAATGTAGCACTTTTACTGCATCGTCTTTTAAGATTTTGAATAGCTCAGCTGGAATACTGTCACCTCCACTAGCTTTGTTGTTGCTCAGCTTTCCTAAGGCCCATTTCACTTCACATTCTAGGATGTCTGGCTCGAGGTCAGTGACCACCCCATCATGGTTATCAGGGATGCTAAGCTCGTTCTTATATAGTTCTTCTGTGTAATTTTGCCACCTCTTCTTAATCTCTTCTGCCTCTGTTAGGTCCCTGCCATTTTGGTCCTTTATCATGCCCACCTTTGCATGAAACATTCCCTTCATATCTCCAATTTTCTTGAAGAGATCTCTGGTTCTCCCTATTCTATTGTTCTCTTCTATTTCTTTGCATTGTTCATTTAAGAGGGCATTCCTATTTCTTCTAGCTGTTCTATGGAATTCTACATTCAAGTGGGTGTATCTTTCTCTTTCTCTTTGCCTCCCCTTCTTTGCTCAGCTATTTGCAAAGCTTCCTCAGACAGCCATTTTGCTTTCTTGCATTTCTTTTTCTTTGGGATGGTTTTAGTTGCTACCTCTTGTACAATGTTGCGAACCTCCATCCATAGTTCTTCAGGCACTCTATCAGATCTAATTCCTTAAATCTATTTGTCACCTCTACTGTATATTCATCA
>NW_015409522.1:0-2100 GCF_001527695.2 Protobothrops mucrosquamatus
AGGACTGGCCTAGGGTAATTTTTAGGGGGGTTTTAATTATATTTTAAAATTCGACAAATATTTAAATATTCCTTTTAATTAATTTTAAATTTGTATTGTTTTGTATGTATTTTAAATAGATTGTCAGCCGCCCTGAGTCCTACGGGAGAAGGGCGGGATATAAATCCAAAAAATAAATAAATAAATAAATAAATAAATACCTTTTGAGTTCTAGTTCTAGTAATAATCTCAGTGTATATAAGATTGAAATTTTAAGTGATTCTTTTGTTCATCAAGGCATAGCTATTATAGGAATCGTTCTCAGTTGGTACTGGCAGTGAAGCAGCTGTGTGTGCTCATACAGACAATGGGGAAAGTCTTCTAACCAAGCTCATGAAGCCTTCCAGAGGACATGGCTATTTTAAGGGCTGCTTTGTTTTGAACCTCATGCTTGCCACATGTACTCTTTCCCAGATCTTTACTGCTAAGTATGACATGCTTTTTAAGAGCCTCAATGCAAGTAGCACTTAACTGAAGCATTCTCTCTCTCTCTCTCTCTCTCTCTCTCTCTCTCTCTCTCTCTCTCTCTCTCTCTCTCTCTCTCTCTCTCTCTCTTGCATATTCTTTGACGTAGATTTCCTCTGCATGATAAAGAAAGATTAGAGAAATGGTTACGGAATATGAAACGCGACACTTGGACTCCTAGTAAGCATCAGGTCCTCTGCAGTGACCATTTTACACCAGATTCTCTCGATGTGCGATGGGGTATTCGATATTTGAAGACAACTGCAGTGCCAACTATTTTTTCATCCTCTGAAAACCAGGTAACAGTGTTAAGCTCTGTGTGAAAAATAAGAAAAAGGATGAGAAAATGCAATTAGTTTCAGTTGAAAGTAAAATGAACAGTGCTGAAAACAAAAACAAAAATCAGAACATACTTGTCTCGGTGGCAGTGAGAACATGTCTTCTATTTTAATATTGTCCAAATTCTTAATTCATTTATACTTTTTCTGTTTACTATTGAGAAGAAGGATTTATGGTATGCCAAGATGATTGTTTGAAGCCTCTGCAGTCTACTCATGCAATTAAATTGAGATTTGTACTGGTCAACCGTGGGTTAAAAAAAAACACCCTCCACTGTAAATTTATGGAACATAAACCAAAATATGCTTCATTTCCTTTTGGCAAACAAATTGTATAGTATATTGTACAAAAACCCACAGTTTTTTTTCTACTAGTTGATCTGAATAGGAAAAAAAATCAATTAAAAACACCTGGCCTGGTTTAAAATTTTGCTATTTTTACATTCAAGAGTTAATTTAAACATTGCTTCTTTAGAATATATCTAAACATTAAGACATGACTACTAAAAATAGCATATAGTTCACTGAAATGAAAGCTATTTATGTGTTAATCTTAGCACAGCAGAAGAGATGGCTAAATAAATGGGCCTTTGTGCATTGGCATCTGGAAAAAATAATTACAATTTCAAACATGACTGATATAACGTATGATGTGCTGAGTTGCTCACTTGATACTTCATTTCCTATGGTGGAGGAACAAATTATGCACATTCCGAAAAGTATCTGATTGGTCTAGGTCAGGGGGGTAGGCAACCTTGGCTCTTTTATGACTCGTGGACGTCAACTCCGTGGCTCAGGAATTCTGGGAGTTGAAGTCCACGAGTCATAAAAAGAGCCAAGGTTGCCTATCCCTGGTCTAGGTGCAACAGCCCAGGTCTGTGATGCTTCAAAGAAAGTTTTAGTCCAAATGTCCTTGAAGCAAAGCACCTCTTTAACATTCTTGATACTTTTTGCTATCCAGATCTATTTTGCAGGATGCTCAATGATATGAAAAACATGCAGTAGAACTGGGAGATTTTATTGTGAATAGGAAAAAAAATCATTTTGGAAACTTTTCTATCATTCTGTAGCCACCACTTAGAAAAGACACATGTTAACATAACTGATAGTGATTATTGCATTACTGCCTTTCTCCCATGAATATTTGTGTAGGAAAGAGCAACCATGCTGGTTGTGACCTCTCTATCGTGATAGTATGAGTTAACTGAAAAATCTGTTTCCCAAGCTAGAGCTGCAATTCCACAACCACTTACCGGGA
>NW_015409523.1:0-2100 GCF_001527695.2 Protobothrops mucrosquamatus
GCACTGAGAGCAGCAAGGATTCTTCAAACTCTTCCTTTCTCATAAAAAGAAGTGGAGAAACTAACCAGCTTTGGTTAGTTCAAAGCTCTGGCTTCAAAGCAGCTTGGGAAAGGTAGCCATCTCAAGAGGGGAGAAAACTGTGGTAAGAACACACATCACCACCCCCAGAGAAATATTTCGGGGAATATTAAAAAAAAAAAAAAGAAGAGGCAGGATAGAATATTTCTCCTAAAGGAGAAAAGGAGATTTTGAATGGATATTCAGAAAGACTGGGCCAATCTTATATCTTATCTTATCTTATCTTATCTTATCTTATATATAAATAAAAATGTAAATGTTCGTTTGTTCAAAATCTTAAATCTCCGAAAGTTCTTCACCGATTGCTTTGAAATTTTGACACAACGTTGCATTCGAATATGCGCGTGTTTTTATATACCTACTATTATATAGATGTCACACCTGTGACAGGTAAAAACAACAAACTTGCACTTTCTCTTTTCTTTCTTTTCCATTTAACCAGACTGAGCCACAGCAACGCGTGGCCGGGTACAGCTAGTCTAGTCACAAATAAAATACCTACAGTTGAAGGAATTAAGAATTGACATTCCCCCACCCAGCTCCAAGGACAGGACAGGACCTTTAGGACATAATAGGATTGTTCCTACACCCTCTTCAGACTAGCAAAAGACACAAAAGCCCACCTCATTGCACAACCCAGAAACATTTCTACTTCAAAGTCTCACATCCCTATAAAGATCCACCCACTCCCAACTCCATTTGGTTAGCTGCCCCAGAACCACATGCTGTTACTGGTTCTGCTCATCAATAAATGGAAACCTTCTTTCAAAAGCAGCCTCTATTTTATTCCCAGCTTGGGACTGGACCTGGTTTTTCTTCCAACAAAACGATGGATGGATGGATGGATGGATGGATGGATGGATGGATGGATGGATGGATGGATGGAGCAGCTGAGGCTACCTATAGATCACAGAAGGAAAGAAAAGAGAGAGGTCCTGAGAGAAAATCAGAAACCCTGAAAAAGAACAAAGAGTTCAGGAATGTCTAATCTCTAGCAGAAAGAGGCCACCTCCTGGCCAGGAGAATAAACCGGTTCAGTCCTTTCATTTTGCTGACTACAATGACCAACCAGTTAAGAAAGATTTAGAGAGCAAGAAGCATCTCCAGATTTCTTTCTAACAAACTGCCCAGGAGATCGCCTGGCCACACCTGGAATACTGCAGCCAATTTTGATCACCATATCACAAAAAGGATGTTGAGAGTTTGGAAAAAATTCAGAGAAGAGCAACTAAGATGATCAAAGACCTGGAGACCAAAAAATATGAAGAACGGCTGCGGGACTTGGGTTTGGCTAGTCTAAAGAAAAGAAGAAACAGAGGTGACATGATAGCAGTCTTCCAGTATTGGATGGGCTGCCACAAAGAAGAGGGGGTCAAATTATTCTCCAAGGCACCAGAGGGCAAGACAAGAAATAATGGTTGGAAACTGATCAAAGAGAGAAGCAACCTGGAATTAAGGAGAAACTTCCTAACAGTGAGGACAATCAACCAGTGGAACAGCTTGCCTCCAGAAATGATGGGTGCTCCATCACTGGAGGTTTTTAAGAAGAGACTAGACAATCACCTGCCTGAGGTGGTATAGGTCCTCCTGCTTGAGCAGGGGGCTGGACTAGAAGACTTCCAAGGTCCCTTCCAGCTCTCTTCTATTCTTCTTCTCTTCTTTGGCCTGCAGCTTCTCAAAAATGGATTTCCAAAGCCAAAGTCCCTTCTTTCCATAGAGGGTCAAGAAAAGAGAAGACCGAGAAGCGAACAGAGGGCAGGCATCCTGATATCTCCAGGACCCTCAGAGCTGGCAAGGGAGGAGTGGAATCCTTCAACCCAACTCCTCCCAAGGATGTTTTTCCCTTCCGAACTTCCACTGTTTTCTAAGCGAGCTCCCAAGCCTGACGACCTGACATCTTTTCCCAAACATCGAGAGGGCTTTTTTCAGTTTTGACATCTCAAGTTAGCTAGGAGGGGGAAGAGAGAGAGGAAGAGAGAGAGGGGGGGAAGAGAAAGGGAGGGAGGGAGAGAGAGGGGGGGG
>NW_015409524.1:0-2100 GCF_001527695.2 Protobothrops mucrosquamatus
ACTGATGGAAATCCACCCCGAAGCCACGGATGATCTCCCCCAGCGGCTTCACATAAATATTGAACAGAAGTGGAGAGAGGACCGACCCCTGTGGGACCCCACAAGTTAGGGGTCTTGGGGTCGACCTCTGTCCCCCTGCCAATACAGACTGCGTACGGTCGGTGAGGAAGGAAGAGAACCACCGCATCACGGTGCCCCCGTGATGCGGTGCATAAGTCCACTAAGTCAAGATTCAGACTCCTTTTTTATGTGTAGTTGGCTTTTTTTCTTTTCTGAGTTTAGGCAAATCATATCTTATTTGTAATGACAAGATAATTGTGCTATTCTGCAAAGCATACTAAATACATAAATAAAATAATTGGAAACCAGGTTCAAAGCACACTTCTAATCAAGAAGGAATCCAATAGAAATGCTGTAAATCACGGGTGTCAAACTCATGACGTCATGTGATATGTCACGCCATATCGCGACTTCCCATTGCCAGCAATTGGGTAGGCACGGTTTTGGCGTGACGCATCCTGCCTGTGGGTCGACAGTTTGACATCCCTGCTGTAAATGATTGTTAATGTAATGTCATGGGTTCTTATTTTTACCTGGACTAGACTTCTTATAATAAACAGTGTTCCTGTTTAATATAGATCTTACTTGTATATAAAAGTCTTTTAGTGACTATAAAGAAAGCTCTTTTTTCATCTCAATGTTTTTTTTTCTATCATCTGAAAGTAAGGCTAGGATATTATGAATGTTAAGGGTTTTGAAAAAAACCCTGCAATAATTAAATTGATTTTATTTGATATAATTTATCTTTTTTGCTATTGAAAAAGTAGTTGTACTGTTCCAGATCGTGGAGAAAAACAGAGTACTGGAATGCACTTATATCCTAGCCACTTATAAATAGGGTCATAGTTCCTATTTTGAATCTGAGTTTTCTTGGAATTTAGCTGCCTGTTTTCAAGAGCACCTTCACATTGCAAGTATTAGAAATTGCTTTTTCCCCTCTCTTTACATAAATGCTAAACTTCGTAAGAAATTGAATTCTGCTATAATGTCATGTGGTCTACTATACACTTCATGATTCATTAAACTATAGTTTATTGGCTAAGGAATGGTTGTGGATTGCATGTTCTTATTAATTGTGATATTATAGTTTGTAGAGAATCAGAAACAGCTATTCCATTGTGAATTGTACTTTAAAGAGATCACAACATTCAAACCAGAAGGGTACATGCAGGTTTATGATGATCCAACAATCATGGTGTATTCTGCATAGTTGTGAAATCGGCATAAGAATATGAATATGCCAAATGGAATCTGCATTAGTTGGCCATTGACTCACTCATTTGTAATCCACAGAGCAGGTTTATGAAAAAAAAAAGTTTGTATAAGTTTGTATAAGAATAGAATAGAGCTGGAAGGGACCTTGAATGTCTTCTAATCCAGCCCCCTGCTCAAGCAGGAGAACCTATTCCATCTCAGGCAAGTGTCTAGCCTCTTCTTAAAAATCTCCAGTGATGGAGCACCCACGATTTCTGGAGGCAAGCTGTTCCACTGGTTGATTGTCCTCACTGTCAGGAAGTTTCTCCTTAATTCCAGGTTGCATCTTTCTTTGATCAGTTTCCAACCATTGTTTCTCGTCCTTCCCTCTAGTGCTCTGGTGAACAATGTGGCCCCCTCTTCCTTGTGGCAGCCCCTCAGATACTGGAATACTGCTATCATGTCTCCCCTATTTCTTCTTTTCTTTAGACTAACGAAACCCAAGTCACGCAGCCATTCTTCGTATGTTTTAGTCTCCAGGCCTTTAATCGTCTTAGTTGCTCTTCTCTGAATTTTTTCCAAACTCTCAACATCTTTTTTGTGATATGGTGACCAAAATTGGCTGCAGTATTCCAGCTGTGGTCTTAACTAGGGTTTTATAAAGCCGTACTAATACTTTGCCTGATCTTGATTCTATGCCTCTGTTTATAAAACCCAGGATTGTATTAGCTTTTTTGGTTGCTGCTGCACACTGCTGGCTCATAGTCAAGTGATCGTCCATTAGGACTCCAAGGTCCCTCTCACAGTTAAGCCAGATCTTGCCCAATCTGCACTTGTACCTTTGAT
>NW_015409525.1:0-2099 GCF_001527695.2 Protobothrops mucrosquamatus
CCTCTTATTCTATTGGCTTTTGAAAGCCAATAGAATAGACTCTATTCAAGAGACTCTATTCTATTGGCGTTCGAAAGCCAATAGAATCTATTGGCTTTCGAAAGCCAATAGAATAGACTCTCTTGAATAGAGTCTAATTCTATTGGCTTTCAAAAGCCAATAGGAATTGTCCAGGCTGTCTCTGCCCTGCTGAGCCCGCCAAAAGTCCCAGTCTGCAAACGGTGCTGCAAGTTGTCTGCAGCTAAGGCGAGCTTTCTGGACATTTCCACCCCTCCCTGCTGAGCAACTACTAAATGTAAGTAAAAGAGGGCCAGGGGTGAGAGGTGGGAGGCCGGCGGGCGCAGGGAGGGTTGCTGGCACGTGTGGGGCCCGGCGGGTGCCTTACCTCCCTTGGGCTGGGCCAGCTGGTGGCCCAGCTGGTGGTCGGCCTGGGCCATCGCTGCCGCTTGCCGGCTACACCTCGGCCAGCGCTGGGGGCGGCACCACGCATGCGCGGCGCTCCCGGGCCGAGGCGGTTGCTGGGTGACGGCCTGTGTCCACCCTCGGCCTGCCCAGCGTGCGCTCCAGCCGCAGGAGAGGAGGCAGAGCGTGCGCGCCTCCTCCTGCCCCGCCTGCAGGGAAATACAGGTAGTCCTCGACTTATGACCACATGGTTGGGGATCGCGGCATTAGGAAGGTTGAGAACCACTGCTTTGTACAAATAACAAACTTCCTTTTTTATTTTCTTGTGGGACCGCTTTACTAGCTGTCTAGAGTCTCATGCAGCATATGGGCTGCGGGTTGGATATATGCCTGCTTTAAGGTATTTGGTGTACCTTCATGATTTGTGAACCAAGTGGAAAAGCTACATACGGTAAATTATGAAAAAATCTGTAGATAATCATCTAGCAATAGAGAAAAGTATAAACCTTTAGGAATATAGAAAGCAGCTTTTCATCAGATTAGGTTATTTGTCCATTTCTACCCCCCGGGGAAGCAGAAGCTTTCTACCAAAACACTTTCTTTCCCATTTCTTGACATTTCATTTTTTAAATCAGAGCTGCCAGAATTTTGACCATCTGCACGCAGAGCTGGTTCTGTGTTTCTCAAATGTGGTTAAAGGAATCACAGAGGTAGTCTAATAGTTCAAAATATGAATGCATCATTTATACAAAACCTTGGGAAGAAATAACAGGTTATTATTGTTATTGCTATTATTGACCTGGCTTTTTCTCAGACTTTGGGACAGATTGAGGTTCAAGCCCCTGTTAGATGGATTTTTCATTTATTTGTTTGGACTATTCTTAGTTCAATTTTTGTATTTTCCTTATTTTTTGGTAGTAAGCTGCCCTAAGTAACCCGGATTTGGGCAGCTTTTAAATCTGTCTGTCTGTCTAAATAATCATGACGGTAATGGAGACTATCGATTACGGTCAGAGTTTGTGACAGTCATTAAGTGAAGCATCCATGTGATTGCTTCACTTTGGACTATCCATCCCTGCTCTTCTTGATGTGGTTGTTAAACAAATGTGTGGGATGTTAAACAGAACATGGTGTGCCTCAGGCATTCCTGTGCCTCCCAAGGCCTCCCCCACCCTATAAGACAGCTGGTGCTCTGCTTTCCGCCCCTCACAGTGCTGCCCCACTGGGCCCAAACCCTCCTCCTCTTCACCCCATGTTACCCATTGCACACTTACCTAGCAAATATCTCTGGAACTCAGGGAAGCAAAGCAAGATGCTTTGTTGCTGGGCTGCCCAGCGCAATCCCAGGAACAGCTGCCATTGTCCAAGCTGCTGCAGATTATGGCACCTCAGAAGATAGTGGCTGCTTCTGGGATCGCACTGTGCAGCCCATCAACAAAGCAGTTTCCTTTGCTTCCCTAACCTGAGCTCTGGAGTTCTGGAGACCTTCAAAAGACCACAAGAGTCATGTGGAAGATATGGAGTCTAGTGGATGGGATAGGGGTAGATAGGTGGGGGGTGCTGCAGTATCCCTGTGGCTGGTCCTAGTGGCAAATGACTGTTGGGGTGCTGCAGCAGCCGTCACTTTGGGATCATGTTGTTAGCTTTTAAGGGGGGGTGTCTGCCATAATTTTGAATGGTTGCTAAGCAACTGGTTG
>NW_015409526.1:0-2099 GCF_001527695.2 Protobothrops mucrosquamatus
GCTTTTATTTACAACATAAACCAAAGGGATTAAAACATATTAATAATAAAGAAGGAAATGAAGCCATTTCAGTTAAACCTGTTTCGGCAAGCAGCTTAAGAATCAAAACTCAGACTGAATGAAATTGTACTTGTTGAAAGTAGAAGCATTGCAAAGTTATTGTGGTTTGGTGTGAAGCATCACATTTCATGAAATATGCTTCCAATTGCAGTTTCAGTATTTTCAGCACTTTTCAAAATTCTCTTCTGAGCTCTACATAGGAGAGCCTTTGAGACCAAAATGGAGATAAATGTCGTATTTATGGAATAAATATTAGCCAGTTTGGTCTAGTGGCTAAGGCACCAGGCTAGAAACCAGGAGTCTGTGAATTCTAGTCCCACCCTAGGCATGAAAACCAGCTGGCTGACTTTGGATCAATCACCGGGAGATGGTGAATTCTAGTCCCATCTGAAAACTGGCATGAAAGTTGGCTGGGTGACTTTGGACCAATCACTAGGAGGCAGTGAATGTTAGTCCCATCTTCGACATGAAAGAGAGAGTAGAGTAGAGTAGAGTAGAGTAGAGTAGAGTAGAGTAGAGTAGAGTAGAGTAGAGTAGAGTAGAGTAGAGTAGAGTAGAGTAGAGTAGAGGACAGGACAGGACAGGACAGGACAGGACAGGACAGGACAGGACAGGACAGGACAGGAGGAAAAGAGGGACGGAGAAGGGGGGACATGATAGCAGTGTTCAATAACTCAGGGGCTGCCCCAAAGAAGAGGGGGTCATCTCTTCCCCAAAGCAGCTGAAGGCAGGACAAGAAGCAACGGATGGAAACTGATCAAGGAGAGAAGCAACTTAGAACTAAGGAGAAACTTCCTGACAGTTAGAACAATTAACCAGTGGAACAACCTGCCTCCAGAAGCGGTGAATGCTCCACCACTGGAAGTTTTTAAGAAGAGACTGGACAGCCATTTGTCTGAAATGGTATAGGGTTTCCTGCCTGAGCAGGGGATTGGACTCAATGACCTCCAAGGTCCCTTCCAACTATTATTATTATTATTATTATTATTATTATTATTATTATTATTATTATTATTATTATTATTATTATTATTATTATTATTATTATTATTATTATTATTATTATTATTGGGAAAGGGAAGGAAGAGAGAAGAGAGGGGAGACAGGGAAGAAGGGGAGGGGAGGGGAGGAGAGAGGAGGGGAGGGGAGGGAGGGAGTAAGGGGAGGAGAGATCTTCTAGTCCAACCCCCTACTCAAACAGGAGACCTTATACCAGTGATGGCAAACCTTTTAGAGACCAAGTGCCCAAACTGCAACCCAAAACCCATTTATTTATTTTCAGGTGCCGGGTGGGCGTAGCCCATTGGGTGGGTGTGGCCCATTGAGTGGGCGTGGCTGCGGTGGTAACGCAGACTGGGTGGGACTAAAAAGTTCAATCAATCAATTCCAACTTTGTGAGATCTTTTTTTTCCCACAAGAAGTTGAAATTGATTGATTGATTGAACCTTTTTTTTTTTGCACACGGCGGCGGAGGCCTAAAGCGAAAAGGTTTTATAAAACCCAGCTGAAGGCCTAGGACCGGGGCGACGCTGCGTGTGCCCACAGAGAGGGCTCTGAGTGCCACCTCTGGCACCCGTGCCATAGGTTCGCCACCACGGCCTTATACCATCCCGGTCAAATGGTTGTCCAGTCTATTTTTGAAAACCTCCAGCAGCGGAGCATCCACAAGCAACCCAGATACGTCAAACTAGCCCCGATTGATGTTACCTAGTTGGGTCACAAAACGTCTGCAAGAAAACCAGCAAGCTGAGAGAGCACCAAGGACCTCACATTCCCCCCCCCCCCCGCCCAGCTACAGATGTTCTCTTCCGATGGTATCAAGCGAAGAATACATCATTTACCCATTAAACCTTCTCTCCCCAAGAGAACAAGGTAGAGTTAATCTGAACAGTGTGGAGTTACAGGAACAGATCGGGCAGATTAGGTTGTCTCATAAGATTGACGGCATTAACCCAGGTGCCCACCCCCCTATCCCCCACCCCCACACCCCCACACAGACGCTCATTTCAAGGCAGGTTAAACAAGAATAAATATTGCAG
>NW_015409527.1:0-2091 GCF_001527695.2 Protobothrops mucrosquamatus
AATACATTCTATTAAGTTTCTATGTTTTTATTATGTAAACTGCTAGGAATCATTTCCAAATCCAGGAACTCATAAACTAATTAACTAAATAAATGTTTTCTATGTTGCATTAAGTCTCATTATCTCTAACTCTCTGTAAATGTTAGGGGACTGAATGCTTAATTTCAGCTCTTTATTTGTATTCTAGACATGTTCATAAAGAAACATTTTTTTCTGTGGAATCTTCTGATTTATAATAATATTTGGAACTTTATCCTTAATCACTTTACAGCTACTTAGTGCAAAGACATCTATTTATAGTAGGCTACCACCATCTTGTAATTTCCCAGAGCATTATTTTCCCTTTTATATTTTTTCTTTTCTCATTTTAACTAAGTTGCCTGCAGTTATAACTGAGAATTAAGCAACTCTGTAATTTATCTTCTACAACAATTTAGAGGATGTTGGTGTATATTTGTGTGCATGTGTACATACTGTATACATATGTATGTGCATACATACATTTACATATATACATATATATACCTCAAGGGCAGACCACACGCATCATCTTACCGTATATCAGTAATGTCTCCGAGGCCACGGCTAGATTGTTGGCCCCCTATAACATCAAGGTGGCTCATAGACCAGACCAGACTTTGCGATCAAGGATCATGCGCTCCAAAGACCAACTCCCCACTGCAGAAAGATCAGCGGTGGTGTATAAAATCAGGTGCATGGACTGCCCACGTAATTACGTGGGCGAAACATCTAAGAGGTTGAAGACTCACCTGCACGAACACGAATTGGCAGTTAAGAGGGGTGAGCAACACTCACAGATCTGGTCTCATATGGCTGAGAATGGCCACCGTTTTAATTTTGACCGAGCTCAGGTCCTAGCGAGTGATACCACCAAAGGGGGCCGACTATTGAAAGAGGCGTGGTTCTCTGGGAAGGACTCCATCAACCGGCATGTGGATATGTGCCCGGCACAACAAACGTTAAGAACTTGGCACACAAACTGGCCCCCCAGTCGCCGGAGAGGGTTGATGCATGGACTGTACCCAGATCGAGAGAGAAATGTGGCTACCGCTTTATTACATGACCGGATTGGCATGGGCTTGGATACCCCCCCCCATCAGCTATATCCCCTGGCCCCATGAGGGGCCGACAGCAACTTCCACAGACCTCCTTAAAAATCGCCCCGGATAGTAAATTGGGTAAACACACTATGATGACTCGGTCCCGTCAAAAGAGGGAAAGGGATTCCCGGTCTACGAATGAGGACAGCTCCCGTGGTCGGGGGGAGGAAGGGATCGTTATGGCATCTGTGAGAGGAGACGAAGGTATGAGCAGAGATCTTGGGAGTTGCTCCCTGTCAAGCCTGCTAACTTTGGATGTTCTTGCTTGCCATATGTGAAGAAGCAAACATATCTTATATAGCCTACATATCACTTCAAGGGTTAAAGCAGACATTACTAGCCATATGAGTGGGGAGGAATGCCTGTGAATAAGAACATTATCTTAGCATAGCACAGCCAAGGTCAAAGTAACAGCAGAGCGCCATAGCAGAGAATAGAGGGGGGAGCGACTCACACTTCAAATTAATTGGAGCATATGATTGATGACTGTGAAAGGAGGGAGGGAATTGTGCTTTGATACTATGTGCTCAGGGGAGGGGTTTCAGTTTTTGGCTTTCCTTTGTTCATGCCGAATCATGTAATCTATTAAAGGATTCTTTAAGGTAATTAAGCCTCAAAGTTCTTTGAAA
Source organism: Protobothrops mucrosquamatus (assembly GCF_001527695.2). Lineage (NCBI taxonomy): Eukaryota > Metazoa > Chordata > Lepidosauria > Squamata > Viperidae > Protobothrops > Protobothrops mucrosquamatus. The sequence goes on from NW_015409527.1 coordinate 1,751, forward strand.
AGTTACTTCTTCTTGGAACCATGACACTCCCCTTATCAGATGGGGGTGGCATCTGGGGATAGGGGCAAGGAGGAGACGGCACACTTGGATCACATTTGTAAGGGGCTGAAGAATTTAGCAGTGAGATCAAAGAAGAACTGCACCCCCCCCAGAGCATAGTGCCACACACAGAATTCACTCCACCCCTGAAGTTAACGAGGAGAACATTTACGGTAAAATACGGAGGAGGTATGGAAAAACATCATGCGTTGATGTAGGTAATGCATCTAGGATACAACACGAACAGCTGGGTCCGGTGACACGTTCCAGAAGCCGGATGCAGGCTGTTAACATTTTATAAA
>NW_015409527.1:10905-13004 GCF_001527695.2 Protobothrops mucrosquamatus
AATAATAATAATAATAATAATAATAATAATAATAATAAAGTTGGAAGGGACCTTGGAGGTCATCTAGTCCAACCCCCTGCTCAGGCAGGAAACCCTATACCATTTCAGACAAATGGCTGTCCAGTCTCTTCTTAAAAACTTCCAGTGTTGGAGCATTCACTACTTCTGGAGGCAGGTTGTTCCACTGGTTAATTGTTCTGTCAGGAAATTTCTCCTTAGTTCTAGTATCTTTCTAATAAAAGATAGCAACATCTGTTTCTGCCTGTTCATTCTGGTAACAGGACAATGGAAGAGAGCAGTGAATGAGCTCTCAAAACTCATGGGGGTTTACTCCCCACTTGCCTATATGCTAGTTCTGACAGTTGCTTTATAATACATGGACTGTCTTCTTCCTTTTTTTTTCTGAATCCTTCCTGAAGTTGGCGCTCAGAACCTGAGTGAAATCCACTTTTTTTATTAATCAATTAATATTTCCAAAAGATTTACCACTAATAGCAGAGCCAAATGTGGAGAGATCTAGGCTAAACTATATCCAAAAACTCTAGGGAATTACTAGAAGTTTGGCTCTCAAATTAGCCAATTGGCACTCAGATAAATCAGCCATCAACAAGCACATAGTGATAAACAACATTTACACTCCATTCAAGAGTCAATAAAAAAACTGAAAAGAAAACCAAAAAATGCAGAACATCTCACTAGTATCAACATCCAGATAAATAAGGATCAACACCAGGATTAACACCAGATAAACAATCAAGTAGTAAAAATTACTCTGATCAAGAAACAACTAACTCAGATAATCAAGCAGTAAGCAACAGCCTAATCAAAGAACTACCAAAGGGAAAACAACACTGACAGGGCAAGCTACTTTACATAGAGAGCAAACCCACTCCCTTCTAGTACTGAAGATGTTACCCAGCCAAATAATGAAACATCTGCAAGCAAATGGGATATGGCTATGGAAAGACCAATCATCCCAGCTTGCAATCCACCCTCTCCCACAACACACTTCAAGTTCAGTCCGTTTTCATCACTGGGTCTCCTTACCTTGGAAGCCTGCCTTCCCCTCTCCTTGCCTTGTCTGCTAAACAAGGACTGCTAAAATGCAGATCTACTAGCTCACAGCTTCCTCTGCTGCTGTTCTCCCTTTTTGAGCTCTTTTTTTAAAAAGTAGGCTGAACTTTTCCCCAAAACCTATGGAGAGGAGTCCAAAGAGCACCAGACCTTCTTCTTATCTTTGGACCTTCATGCATAGTACTTGCTGTTCCCATACGTCAATCTAAAAAGGACAGCCATTCCCTCCCTTCCCAGTCTGAGTAATACCTCATTTTTAATTTTCAGACCAAGACAAACTCCTTTCAATTTCAAGCTGTTTAGCAAGAACTTCTCTTTATGACAGTCTTGAAGACAATTGTCTTTTACCTTCCCAAAGTGTGTATTCAACAGTGTGGTGACAAAGGTATCTTAGAAATCTCAGGAGGACAACGTGGCCAGGACACTGGGCCCCACAATTAATTTGACCCCCAAGCTCAATTTAGCATCACCTTTACAGCTGCTATCTATAAGTGAGAGGTATACTGGTAATATAAACAAAGTTCAAAGGAGTCTATAGTTAATATACCACAATGTATCATCTACAAGAGATTTACCTATCCCCAAAAGTTTGCAGTGAAATAATTATTTGAAGACTATTGTGGACACCTAAAATGTCTAGTGTGTTGATTGATTGAGAAAATAATGTTAATGACACAAGGCTAAACATAATATCTGCAGCATGCAATACTAGATATTCACTTTAGACAGATATTTTAAAATAAAAAGAAATACACATAAAGCTCCAAAAGCATTTTCTCCCATCCATTTCTCAAAATGAGTATACAAAGACATACAGAGAAAATATGGCAGGACGAGAAGCAACGGGTGGAAACTGATCAAGGAGAGAAGCAACTTAGAACTAAGGAGAAACTTCCTGACAGTTAGAACAATTAACCAATGGAACAACCTGCCTCCAGAAGTGGTGAATGCTCCAACACTGGAAGTTTTTAAGAAGAGACTGGACAGCCGTTTGTCTGAAATGGTGTAGGGTTCCTGCCTGGGCA
>NW_015409528.1:0-2099 GCF_001527695.2 Protobothrops mucrosquamatus
TTTATATCAAACTCTAGTATTGGTTTTAATATAAAGTTAGTCAAATTCCAATTTAATCAAATTCCATTCAGATGGAAACAAATTTTCATTAAGTAGGTTAAACATTTATAAATCTAATCAAAACAATTCAAAGTCATTTCTTTTGGTTGATGGATATATAGGTCTAACTAAACAATTTAAACTCAACAATTTCCCCCCCAAAAAATTGTCCAACAATTACTGTCTCCTCTTTCGAGTAAAAAAAATTGCAATCCACCCCACCCTTCTCAAAGTGGAATTCTAAACAGAGAAAAAAAAGGTTAAAACAAACAGCCTCCCCCCTCTTCTTTCTCTCTCCCCAGCTCTTAAAGCAACACAGCCAAGGGAGAAACGAAAGAGAGGGGACAGGAAAAAAAAAATCCTTCATATGCATTTGCCATAAATTCTGTCACACATCCTCCATGGAACTCTTTTCATGCAAACACTTGTTATTGCTTTTCAAGTTACTTTTACAACAATAAAATCTGCAGTTTATAATTTCTTTCACAGCCTGGGAGGGAGGGAGTGGGGGGGGTGTTTGAGGGCTAACACACACACTTAGGTATCAACAAATCAACTCATTCACTTCCATGCTAACTGCTTTCATAAACAATTCCACATACAAATATTTCATTTCAGACTTTCTCCAGGCAAACTATTTATTTTTTAATAAGGCCTTTTTGTATGTTGTTATCAGAGAGGATTTTGACCCTCTTCCAAGTCTTGGAAATAACACAGAACAACACAGACAAACATATATATACAAATACTATTAAAACAACATTTATGTAAACATATGGCTTGTCCCGCAAGAAGCGAGAAAAATCAGGAGGTGATTCCAACCAAACATGGTTTTTATAGGGCCCTTTAACCATCTCCTATTTTTCTCACCATTCCAAGCTCAAGCATAATGTTCTGGGTGGCCACACACACACACACATACATATACACACATACATATATATAAACAAAACACACTACACATCAATTTGGGGTTTGAGGCTAAAACAGGCCTCCCCTTTTAATTGCATACTGCCGTAAGGAAACAGCTTGGGCCCCTGGGTGAAGATGGGCTCGGTGAGGGACAGCATAATGAGCAAATCCTGGGATTCCATGAGACCAAACCTCAGGGGAAATGGAATGTGGAAAAGAAACAGGAGGTGTACTAGCATCCAGATAACAAACATAAGCTTGCAAAGCTGGAAAATCCAAAGAAATACCCTGGGGTTGACAAGTGATTGTTGCTCCCAATTTCCCCAGCAAATCTCTGCCCAGCAAATTAATAGGGCACTGGGGTAAAACCAGAAATGAGTGTTGAACTTTGGGCCCTTGGCTTGGAGTCACACACAAAGGGGTGTTGCAGGGAGCCATTTCACTTTGCCCACTGACACCAACAATAGGAGTAGTCTGAGAATTCAAACAGTCTTTAGGGGCATGCTGCATGACACTGTAAGTTGCCCCAGTATCTACAAGAAAAACTTCGTTCCTTCCCCCTACCTGCAACTCCAAGAGAGGTTAGGGGGAGGAAACAAGACCTCTGGAGCCACATCAGTATTGGGAGGGATAGCCGTCATTAGCATACATCTGCATTGTAGGATGGAATGGTTCAGCCTGTGGTGACAGCCGGGATGGGGGAGGTCCCCTGCTATTGGATGGAAATCCTCCCCTTCCCCTCCAGGGCACTTGGCTTCGTCCCCGTCCGCGGCCCCGATTCTTTGGACATACACTTTTCCAGTGGCCTCGTGCTTTGCAAAGGGCACACTGGTCTCGCCCCAGGTTAGCCTGACGAGGCTGGAGAGCGACGGCCAAAAGTTGGGCATGCTTCCTCATGTTATCTTCCTCCTTCCCCTCTGCAGCCTCCTCCCTCTGGGCATAAACTCCCAAAGCAGTTTGTATTAAGAGTTCAAAAGGTTGAGCACTGGGTGAAACAAGTTTTTGCAATTTGCGCCTAATATCAGGGGCGCTTTGTGCAACAAAAGCCATTTTCAAAAGTGGTTCACTGGCTGGGCTATCAGGATCAATGTCTGTATAACAACGAAATCCATCTTTTAATCGGTTGATAAAATCAGTAGGACTCTCTT
>NW_015409529.1:0-2099 GCF_001527695.2 Protobothrops mucrosquamatus
ACTTTAACATTGTTGGCCTCAATTCCCCAGGCAGTATTATCATTCTTATTATTAGGCTGCAAAGCTTTTGATAGTCAGGGAATGTTTTGGGTGTGGTTGAAGGTCACCAGTATAAATTTTCAGGTTTGAGTAAAGTAGAAGGCTGTGGATCCTAAAAGAGTATGAGAAGGCGCAAATGGGTGATATCATGAACATATAGCATTGGTGTGCTTGCTAAAATAGAAACTGTACAGGTAGTCCTTGACTTACAACAGTTCATTTTATGACCGTTCAAAGTTACAACAGTACTGAAAAAGTGACTTATGACTGCTTTTCACACTTAAACTGTTGCAGCATCCCCATGGTCACATGATCAAAATTCAGATGCTTGGCAACTGACTCATATTTATGACAGTTGCAGTATCCCAGGGTCTTGTGGTCACCTTTTGCGACCTTCCTACAAGCAAAGTCAATGGGGAAGTCAGATTCACTTAACAACCGTATTATTAACTTAATAACTGCAGTAATTCACTTAACAACTGTGGCAAGAAAAGTCATAAAATGAGGCAAAATTCACTTCACAAATGTTTCACTTTAAGGCAGAGGTCCCCAACCTTTTTGGCCACCAAGGACCGGTTCTGTGGAGAAAGGTTTTTCTGCAGACCAGAGAGTGCGTGCTTTTGTATGCTGTCTGCATCTCGTGGATAGGGCTTTGCTTGTTTGTGCGGACTGGTTGCAGGCATGCTGTAGCCCAACACTGGTCCATGGACCGGGGGTTGGGGACCCCTGCTTTAAAGCTCAGTTGTGGTCATAAGTTGAGGATTACCTGTATTTCCTGATCTTGAGCAAGTATCTTTTCCGCTTTGATTTCTCATTACTATTAATGAGAAATTAACTCGGTGAAAAGATACTTGCCCAAGATCAAGCAATACAGTTTGCACTTTAGGAAGAACACCAATCCTATATGTTCATGATATCACCTATGTGTGCCTTATTGTAGCAAGAAATATACACAGTGTGATGCCTTCTCATTGTGGAATTACATCTCCCACAATCCCCAGTTGTGTGGGTTGGGAACACATTTAGAGGGCAGCAGGCTTAGGAAAGATGGTGACATCTAGACTAGAAATTTTTGACAAGCATGGTTATTCGGCATGTTGAGAAAGCAAGTTGGGTTGATTTCTAATGACAAGTTATATAATCACTAATTATAATTTTTCACTAATCCTAACCACAACTCATAGTTTAAAAATGGGGTTGCTGATTGCATAGCTTTTGAAACCAGGTGTAGCTAAGGTCAAGCCATTGTTTATATCACAGGTACATTCTCCATGGCCCACACAAGTCAGATTCACAGCCCATCGGTACAATGACTCATGAGAAAAGACCTGATCAACGAAAACTAAATCCAAGGAAGTGTTCTTTTAATTTCTCTGAGCTCCCTTAAAAATTGTCTCAGGTCTTAATACAAATTTTGTGGCATACAAGCATAACACAGACAATAGAATCAGCGTCCTTCCTAGCATGTTGTGGAATATATAGCAGTATGAAAATCATAGCTAATGTTTAACAATCAGACTGAGAAATAAAATGGCAAATTTGCATTTAAAACTAATGCCTGTACAGAATCATTTCATAACTTCTATATATAATGTTACCATTTTAGCATAAGCATTCTTATGATTTATTTATTTATTTATTTATTTATTTATTTATTTATTTATTTATTTATTAATTATTTAGATTTATATCCCGCCCTTCTCCTCGTAGGACTCAGGGCGGCGGACAATCAATTAAAATACACAAATAACAATACAGATTTAAAATTAATTAAAAGGAATATTAAAGAATTGTCCAATTTAAAATATTGATTAAAACCCCTCTAAAAATTACCCTAGGCCAGTCCTGCGAGCTGGAATAGCCAAGTCTTGAGGGCGCGGCGAAAGGAAGGGAGATCAGGGATAACCCTGATCTCTGGGGGCAGTTCATTCCAGAGGGTGGGAGCTCCCACAGAGAAGGCCCTCCCCCTTGGGGTCGCCAGCCGGCACTGTTTGGCCGACGGCACCCTGAGGAGGCCCACTCTATGGGAGCGTACAGGTCGATGGGAGGTAATCTGCGGC
>NW_015409530.1:0-2099 GCF_001527695.2 Protobothrops mucrosquamatus
ATTATTATTATTATTATTATTATTATTATTATTATTATTATTATTATTATGGATCATCGCACAGTCAGCCAGATGTTCAGACTGGATTTGGCATTTTGTCTACCTATCGAGTCCTTACCAAGGACCTGGGATAGGCAGATGTGGATGTTTGATGGTATTACAGATATCGTCGCAGGATGGAAGCAGTTCCTAGTAAGGCAGCCTTTTGCAATTGACTGATAGTGAATTTGTCAATGCCGATGATGGTGTTCAAGTGGTGCTCCAGTTGTTTTGGGATTGCACCCAAGGCCCCTATTACTATTGGTACTACTTTTTTTTTTTTTTTTATTATTATTATTATTATTATTATTATTATTATTATTATTATTATTATTATTATTATTATTATTATTATTATTAACCCACGCATGCGAAGCTCCATCAGGAAAACAGAAAAATGAGCGTGGTCATCAGATCACAACAAGGAGAGCACCTTTCCTTGTGGAAATGAGTTGTAAAGAATCCGTTGTGGAAAAATTCAATGTGGTCCATGAATATAGAAGCAGCTGGCATGAAATAGACTTCACGTGGTACAGCAATATCGTGGCCTATTGCTCCTGGAATGCTGAACCACTACCTGGAGATAGAAAGCTGTAACCTGCAGAAACCAATAACTGCAAGAGGGATCTCAGAGTCCTAGTCGACGATCCCTTAAATAGGAGCCAGCCGTGTGCTGCAGCTGCCAAAAAGGCCAACTCAGTGCTGGGCTGCATCAACAGAGGGACAGAATCAAGATCAGGTGAAGTGTTAATACCATTTTACAAGGCCTTGGTAAGGCCACACTTGGAATTCTGCATCCAGTTTTGGTCACCAGGATGTAAAAAAGATGTTGAGACTCTAGAAAGAGTACAGAGAAGAGCAACAAAGATGATCAGGGGGGCTGGAGGCTAAAACATACAAGGAACGGTTGCTGGAATTGGGTATGTCTAGTTTAACGAAGAGAAGGACGAGGGGGGACAGGATAGAAGAGTTCCAGTATCTCAGGGGCTGCCACAAAGAAGAGGGAGTCAAGCTATTCTCCAAAGCACCTGAGGGCAGGACAAGAAGCAACGGATGGAGAAACTAATCAAGGAGAGAAGCAACCTAGAACTGAGGAGAAACTTCCTGACAGTGAGAACAATTCACCAGTGGAACAACCTGCCTCCAGAAGCGGTGAATGCTCCAACACTGGAAGTTTTTAAGAAGAAACTGGACAGCCATTTGTCCGAAATGGTATAGGGTTTCCTGCCTGAGCAGGGGGTTGGACTAGATGACCTCCAAGGTCCCTTCCCACTTTTATCACTATCACAAATTTCTGCAGAGGGGAAGTAAACGTTGGTGGCACCCAGCAGCTCAGGAACCCGCTGGCTCTCCCCAGCAGCGGGAGAGCATCGCCTGGCATCCATCCCATCAGAGTAAGCCCACAAAAAGTATGTGGGTCCTGCCCCAGCTGGGTCCGGCGAGCGGGGAGGAACACGGACCAGGCAAAAAAAAAAAAAAGTCCCCCCAAAAAACCGGAGTGGGGTTTTATCCCATGGGAAGGGAAGGAAGGAGGCAGAGAGGGACAGCGAAAGGAGGTTACTGCCATTTGCCAAACCCCAGAAATAAACTAAGCTGAACATTTGCTGTCGTGGTTATCCTGTCCCTATTCAATATTTCCACCCTGGGCAAGGCTTTGTTTGCAGTAGGAGATTTACTGTGTTAGCTTGGGCAGGGCTCAGCCCGGCTTATCTTACAGCGCAAACAGCCTCCAGCGGCATCGGACCAGCAAAGGAATAGCGGTTTTTATCCCTTTCACTCAACCAATTACCTGACCGAGCGGGTTATATAGCTTTGCTGAAAAGCAAACCGAGGCACCGGGTCTCCAGAAATCTCTCCAACTGGTTCCGTTAGTCCCAGCAAATTATATCCCAGCCATGGTGACCGGGACGCCCCCTCCCCTTGGAAGGGTTTGCAGGCTTCGGGGATGGGGGGGGGAGGAGAGAGGGGGGGCTGCCTTGAACCCCCAGCCCTTCGCCTCGGTCCGAGATGGCAGGGTTTGAGCGAGGGAAAAGTTCCTGAAAGTTCCTGGCCGCAAATTA
>NW_015409531.1:0-2099 GCF_001527695.2 Protobothrops mucrosquamatus
CTGACTCTAACGGCTGAGTTAATGTTAACACCAAATCATCCGCAAAAGCTCTTAGCCTATAATCTATCTTATTAACCTTAATTCCCTTTATAATAGAGGACTCCCGGATTCTAATTAACAAAATCTCCATTGTTAAAACAAATAATAGTGGTGATAGTGGACATCCTTGTCTAGTTCCCTTTCCAATTTTAAACGATTCTGTTAATCCCCCATTAACTATAATCTGAGCTGACTGTTGTTGATAAATAGCTTTAATAGCAGACAAAAATTTATCCCCCAGGTTCATTCTTTCTATTACTTGAAACAAAAACCCCCAATCCACTTGATCAAATGCTTTTTCAGCATCCAAAAAAATAAAGGCAGCAGGAATTTGATTATTCTTATCCAAATATTCAACTAAATTAATAATTTGTCTTACATTATATTTCATATATCTTCCAGTAATAAATCCGGACTGGTCACTATGAATCAATTGATGTAACACTTGCATTAACCTGTTTGCCAGTACCTTTGAAAAAATCTTGTAGTCCGTATTCAATAATGATATAGGTCTATAATTCTTAGGTTGTGTCAATTCCTGACCCTCCTTTGGAATTAAAGATATAAAAGCAGTTCTCCATGATGGAGGTACTTCTTTGCCCATCAAAATACTATTAAACAATTCCTTTAATGGCCCTATCATTTCCTCAGACAACATCTTATAATAAATTGCTGTCAATCCATCTGTACCTGGAGTTTTACCAACTTTTAATTGCTTGATTGCCACCTTAATCTCTTCCAATGTAATTAAACAATTCATTTTTTCTTTTTGACTATCTGACAACCTCGGTAGGTGTACCTGCTGTAGATACTTATCTATATCCTCATAATGTATATTTTCAAAAGCATATAAATTAGAATAAAAATCCAAAAAAGTCTTTTTAATCAAATTTTGTTGAAATGTCAATTTACCATTATAATCTATTTCCTCTATAATCCTTGACTTTTGCTTTTTTCTTAAATGATAAGCCAACCACCTTCCAGGTTTATTTGCGTTACAAAATGTGTTATGTTTCATATACCTTAAACTAGTTGCAGTCTGATCTGCTATTAACATATTAAATTGGTCCCTAAGTACCTTTAAGGATATTTTCAAATTATTATCCAATGGGCTTAACATAAATGCCTGTTCCTTTAATTTAATTTCCTCCTCTAACTCTTTACGTTTTTGCATTTGTGTACACCTATGAAAATTGTTCATATAAATCAAATTACCTCGCATATACGCTTTACTCGCGTCCCAGACCATTGAAATTGAAGTACCTTTAAACATATTTAACAAGAAAAATTCTTTCAATTGATCTCTACATTTCTGCACATTAATATCATATCTAAATAAATTTTCATTCAATCTCCAAGTCCTTCTATTCCGTTCTTCAACAAATAGTTCCATCCATACAGGACTATGATCTGACAATGTCCTGGGAAAGATCTTAATATTCTTCACCCTAGAAGATAAATCATTAGTGATTAAAAAAAAGTCAATTCTAGAATAGGATTGGTGCCTATCCGAAAAAAAGGTAAAATCTCTTTCTTCCATATTTCTCTCTCTCCAAATGTCTTTTAATTCCAGTTCATCTTTCAAATCAAAAAAAGTTTTAGGCGTCCGGTTGGCTCGGCGGCTGCCGAAGGAGATTGTTTGACAGCCTCCCGTCCGGGACTGTGTAAAAATCGCCAAAACAGCGCGTAACAGCTGTTTGGCGGTTTGAAACTTCTCTCCGGGCAAAGGAGAGAAGGAGAGCTTACTCTGGAGTAGGAGTCGAGTTCCCTAGTCTCCCTGGGTGTTTCCAGCGAGGCGAAGGTGAGAACTCCTCCGGAGCTCAGAGTTCCTCCGCAGATCGGGACGTCTTCGCTATTAGCAAAGCCAGACGCCGTCTCCACCTCTGATGTTTTTTCGGAATTTACTTGTGAGTACTTTCAACAGACGGAGCTAACTAGGAAACTTGGACTTTTTATAAATAAATTAAAACTGTGACTCAGAAGATTAAGTACTCTTCTCAAATGACTGAAAACTGAAAGTTAACTTTTGGAGGAAAAAAAATGGCTGCGGCTTAGCCGCT
>NW_015409532.1:0-1265 GCF_001527695.2 Protobothrops mucrosquamatus
GGGAACATCAGTAGTGCTAGAAGAGGGGGGGGGGGGGGGAGAGAGTTCCGGAGAGGAGGAGGAGGAAGGAGACCTGAAGGCAGGAGAAGAAGCAACACATGGAAACTCATCCAGGAGAGATGCCACCTAGAATTAAGGAGGAATTTCCTAACGGGGGAAAACAATTAAACCAGCGGAACAGCTGGCCTCCAGAAGTTGTTGGTGCTCCATCCCCGAAGGTCTTCAAGAAAAGACTGGACAACCTTTTGACCAGTCTAAACTCTCCGGCTTGAGCAGGGGGTTGGACTAGAAGACCTCCATGGTCCCTTCCAACTCTGTTATTCTGTTACCGAGGGTGGCTACTCCGGGAAGGTCACGCCAGACTAAAAGGGGGGGGGGGCAAGTGAGCTACCCCACCATGGCTCTCCTGGTGCCTTCCAACACCAGACAACAACACCCTGTGCAATTTACCAAAATGGGGAGGGGTGTGTGTGTCTCGGAGAGAAGAGAGGTGGGTGGAGAAAGCAAGACAAGAGTGGGGTACACACACCCACCCACCCCAACCCTACAATCTTTTTCGTTCTTTCTTCCAGCTCTGTATGTCTCCTCCCCGGCACGCACTTCGAGACCCCCTCCCTCCTCTCCCTTCCCTCTTCCCCCCCTTGTCCAAACCCAATTCCATTCTTCCCGGCTCCATTTCTGTTATAGCAGCTGGAGCGTTAAGTGCATTAAGAAATCTAAAGCACAACACATTCTCCCAACTGCAGGAGGCTGCACCGGCAATTGAACATTTTAAAAAGAAATTGCTTTCAAAAAAAAAAAAAAAGGAGGGTGGGAGAAAGCCCGTGCAAACACACACACACGCAGGCACAAAAATACACACACACACACACACGCACACACAGAGAGAAACAGACACGCACATATACACACAAATACAGGTCCTTGTCTTTCCAGATAGTTCTCGCGCGTTCAAAGCTGTCGGAAACAATGTAGTACACAAATAATTTGGGTGGGCGTGCGGAACAAGGAGGGGGGGATTGCAACGATTGCCTTTGCCGCCCCCCCCCCCCGCTAACACTTGCTGCAGAGACCCCCTCCCCATCGCTCCCCTTCCCCTTGTCACGTCTCCGAGGTGGGCAAACAAAGACTCCCACTGCAAGACGGAACAGCTGCCAAATGTTGGGGGTTTCGGATGCTGCCAAGCTTGGCGGGCATCTCTTCGGTAGAGGCTCGCTGGCGGTTGTGCACGGGGAAGATGAAAAAACGGGAGGGGAGGATGGAAA
>NW_015409532.1:9628-11727 GCF_001527695.2 Protobothrops mucrosquamatus
CATGAAGGGGCCATAGTTCCCCCATGCTGGCTCAGGAATTCTGGGAATTGAAGTCCACAAGTCATGAAGGGGGTCAGAGTTTCCCCATGCTGGCTCAGGAATTCTGGGAGTTGAAGTCCACCAGTCATGAAGGGGCCATAGTTCCCCCATGCTGGCTCAGGAATTCTGGGAGTTGAAGTCCATCAGTCATGAAGGGGGCCATAGTTCCCCCATGCTGGCTCAGGAATTCTGGGAGTTGAAGTCCACCAGTCATGAAGGGGGCCATAGTTCCCCCATGCTGGCTCAGGAATTCTGGGAGTTGAAGTCCACCAGTCATGAAGGGGCCATATTTCCTCCATGCTGGCTCAGGAATTCTGGGAGTTGAAGTCCACGAGTCATAAAAGAGCCTAGCCCTGATATAGGCACAGACTAGGTAAAACGTGGCTTAATGTCAGTGGGATCTTGGCATCCTAGTGGATGATCATTTAAATGTGAGCCAGACATGTGTGGTGGCAGCCAAAAAGGCCAACACAGTGCTGGGCTGCATTAACAGAGGGACAGAATCAAGATCACGTGAAGTATTAATACCACTTTACAAGGCCTTGGTAAGGCCACACTTGGAATACTGCATCCAGTTCTGGTCACCACGATGTCAAAAAAATGTTGAGACTTTGGAAAGAGTGCAGAGAAGAGCCACAAAGATGATTTTTAGGGGACAGGAGCCTTAATCCTACGAAGAACGGTTGCCGGAATTCGGGGTGTCTGGTGAAAAGAAGGATTAGTGGAGACACAATAGCTCTGATTGATTGATTGATGGGCCGATTTCTCAATCGGGAGCCATTGTGCCCGACTTGAGACAGCTCACAACACAAGCAACACAACAACGATCTATGGAAAAGTAAACAGACGCTGAATCTTGTTAACGCAGAAGCCAAACACCAAACAGACACACACACACACACACACACAAAAAAAAACCCCAAAGCCTGGAAGGAGAGTTCTCCAGGCTTTGGAGATGGCCATCGGGGTGGGGAGCCCCCTTGATGTCAGGGCCAACCACCTTCCAGAGGGGAGAGGCCGCAATGGAGTAAGCACATCTGCTGGGTCCCCCGCCCCCCCAAAATGACACTGTTTAAATGAAGGGGAGTCAGAACACGCCAACCGTTGCAGATACCACAGGAGACAACCTGGTCCTGTAGACACATAGAGAGGAGCAGTATTTACACCCATTTTAAAGAGACACCCCCAAAAAATGCCTAAGAAGGGGGAAAAAAAAGATCAGAACTCATCCTGTCCAGCCACTCCAGATAAGCAGGGATTAACACCAGACAAAAATCAAGCCGAGAACAATAGCCCAGTCAAGGAACGGGGAACGGAGAAAACCACGGCCTGACCGAAACTAGTAGGAGAAGCTTCCGGATATAAATGGGGAGCGAACTCCAGGACGGCACAGTGCAAACTTCAGCTACACAGGTGGTCCCTCAGATAACCAGGCCTTGCCCTTCCTTCCTTCCTTCCTTCCTTCCCCATGAGCCCATCTTCCTTCCCCCTTCCTTTCCCTTCCCTCCCTCCTTTCCTTCCTTCCTTCCTTCCTTCCTTCCATCCGTCCTTTTCATTTTCCTTTCTTCCCTTCCCCTTCCTTCTCCTTTTTCCCTTTCACATTTTTCTTCCTTCCCTTTCCCTTCTTTCCTTCCTCTCATTTTCCTTCCTCCGACCCTTCCTTTCTTTCTTTTTCCTTTCTCTCTCCCCTCCCTCCCTCCTTCCTTCCCCATCATCCCGTCCTCCTTCCTCCCTTCCCTCTCCCTCCCTTTCCTTCCTTCCTCCCTTCTCCCTCCCTCCTTCCTTCACTTCCTTCCCCATCATCTCATCCTCCCTCCCTCCCTCCTTCCTTCCTTCCCCATGATCCCATCGCCCTTCCTTTCCTACCTTCCTTCCTCCCTCCTCCCTTCTTTCTGCATGATCCCATCCTCCTTCCTCCCTTCCCTCTTCCTTCCTTCCTCCCTCCCTCCTTCTTTCCGCATGTTCCCATCCTCCTTCCTCCCTTCCCTTTCTTCTCCTTCCTTCTTTCCTTCCTCCCTCCTTCTTTCCGCATGATCCCATCCTCCTTCCTCTCTTCCCTC
>NW_015409533.1:0-2099 GCF_001527695.2 Protobothrops mucrosquamatus
TTATTATTATTATTATTATTATTATTATTATTATTATTATTATTATTATTATTATTATTATTATTATTATTATTATTATTATTATTATTATTATTATTATTATTATTATTATTATCTAATGTTCAAAACCAAATTGGCTCTAGACTCTGGGGATTGAAGTCCACAAGTCTTAAAGCTGCCCAGGTTGGCGACTCCCTTGCTTTGGAAGATCTGGGACTCTTCACATTGCTAGTCAACACTGAGAATCCCAAGCTGAGAAAGGCTGTAAGACAGGGGTCTTCAAACTTGGCCCTTTTATGACTTGCGGACTTCAACTCCCAGAATTCCACAAGTCATAAAAGGGCCAAGTTTGAAGACCCCCTGCTGTAAGACAATCAGGTGGGGGAGGGGGGGAGTCTCAAAAGTTGCGCAAACTTTCCAGAGAGTACTGCTTCCCTCCCAACAACAAGGCTTTTCAGCAAAGCACACTTTCAAAGGATGAAATCCGAATGGAAGGAGTGGACGCCACTCAGCGATCTGGATGGCCTTCGAGTTAGGCAGTTCTAGGCTATATTAATCAAGAGGCTTGCCTTCATGTCTTTTCTCCCTTCCTCATTTGCCAAAGCTTAGAGCTGATCTCTGGAATTAATCACATCTAACAAGTAAATACAGCAATAACAAATATCTCGAGACACTTTGTCATCTTTAGCAAACTTTCAACTCATCCCAATTCTCCAGATTCATTTAGTTACAGACTTAAATACTCAGCCACGAAGTCTCCACGGCCAGGGAGAATCCCCCAGCTGATTATTCGAAGAAAAAAAGGAATGGGGTCACCCTTACTTATAATGAAAGTTGCTGAATTTCCAAGATTCAAAAGCTGAGGGTAGAAATACTAATTAAACATAAACTCTTTATATCAAACATATTGAAAAAAGAGATAGAATATTATTGTTATTGTTATTGTTGTTATTGCTGTTGTTATTGCTGTTGTTATTGTTATTGTTGTTTTGTTTGTTGTTGTTGTTGTTGTTGTTGTTATTGATCATCGCACAGTCAGCCAGATGTTCAGACTGGATTTGGCATTTTTGTCTACCTATCCAGTCCTTACCCAGGACCTGGGATAGGCAGATGTGGATGTTTGATGGTATTACAGATATCGTCGCAGGATGGAAGCAGTTCCTAGTAAGGCCGCCTTTTGCAAGTGACTGATGGCGAATTTGTCAATGCCGATGATGGTGTTCCAGTGGTGCTCCAGTTGTTTTGGGATTGCACCCAAGGCGCCTATTACTATTGGTACTACCCTTGCTTGCTTTTGCCACAGTCTTTCTATTTCTATTTGTAGGTGGTTGTTAAGTCCGGGGTGTTATGTTGCAGGTTGTTGTTGTTGTTGTTGTTGTTGTTGTTGTTGTTATTATTATTATTATTATTATTATTATTATTATTATTATTATTTTGGTAAGGACCTTTTTTTTGCAGGGTCCCCAGAATATGGGTTTTAAAATAGAAGAAAAGGGTCAATGTAATCTGATTGTAATTAACACACATACTACAGGCATGCTTTAATTTATTCATTGTTAATGCTTCTTCACATAATGGGAAAATAATAAAATGCCCACAGATACACTCGGTATCACGGAAGTAAATCAACCCCAATCATATCTGCACTTGAATTAAACAAAGAATCTTCTAAGAGATCACTGATAAAAGCAATACAATATATAAATACTTTGAGACTATCAGCTATCAAAGTGTTCTCTTATATATTAAACTGTTTCCAGAGGGGCAACAGTGCTAGTTTTGAAATAAAAGCAAGAGTCTTTCATGGTATCTTACCATGAAAAATAACTTTATTTTAACATAAGCTTTGCTCACTCACATTTCATTTCATCAGAACCACATAAAGTTTAATATCATCTATCAGTTTTGGTTACATCAGCTGGCTTTTCAACCTCATCCTGTAGGGCTCTTTGATGCTCTCTGAGCTTGGCTGTTTTCTTGCAGATGTTGCATGACCCAACTAGGTAACATCATCAGTGTTAGAAGGGAGTGAGGTTTGTAGAGAGGAGGAGGAGGAGGAGGAGGAGGAGGAGGAGGAGGACTGTGGGGTCCTTGGTGCT
>NW_015409534.1:0-2099 GCF_001527695.2 Protobothrops mucrosquamatus
CCCGCTGCAATAACGCACGCATCATTTCGACGCAGCGCTGAGATGCAAAGATGCAAAAGAAAAAAAAAAGGTTTAAAAGGGGGGGGGGGGTAATGCCAAGGGTCTGGAATCCAGGATTTAAGATATTCCCGCAGCTGCAACGAGAAAGAAGGGGAGGGGGGACCTGAAGGGAAAGTGACCCTACCCCAGCAGCCCCTGCCGCTTACTCACCCTCTCCTCCGCCGCCACAGCGCCGCCCCACCGCCGTCTCGGGAGCCCGCCTAGCCGAGTTTTTCTCGCCGCAACGACGAGAGGCCGGTGGCGCCGTCGGAATGTGGGTCACCCGCAGGCTTCCAGGAGGAAAGGAAACGGCCGCCCCGCAGACAAGAGTCGCCGCGCTGGGCCGGGCAGGTGAGGCGCAATCGCTGCCAGCAGCCTTGGGAGGACGGGAGCCTCGTCTCGCCGCCTGCCGGCCAGCACGAGGAAGTGCGAGGTCAGCGGGGAGCGCAGAGGGTGCCCGGGGGGGGAGCAAGGGGTCGGGCCTGCTCTGGTGGGAAGGCACCCTGCTTAGGGTTAGGTAGGTGCACTGAGGTGAACGGTGTTAGTCAAGGAGAAGATGGTTGTGCGAACGCAGCCTTTGCCGCCCGGGTTCTGAGAAGAGCCGAAGTTCGGGCTTCTGTGTTTCCATGCTTCTCTCTCTGCAAGAAAATTCTGGCTGGAAAAACAGTTGGCCTGGGAAACAAACGAGTTGTGGTTTGGCCTTTTCTTCCACGTGATAGTTATCCAAGCCCCAGATATTTTCATCCTAAAAGCTAAACAGCCTACATTTCCAAGGATTGAACTGAAAATTCCTTTTCAAGGAAATGTCCTTTTCGTGTATTACTTTACACCAGGGGTAGTCAACCTTGGCTCTTTTATGACTCGTGGACTTCAACTCCCAGAATTCCTGAGCCAGCTAAGCTGGCTCAGGAATTCTGGGAGTTGAAGTCCACGAGTCATAAAAGAGCCAAGGTTGACTACCCCTGCTTTACACCATACAAGCTCGCCCTGTTGGGGTTATATTCCTTTCCCGGAGTACATTTATTTTAAAATGCCCCTACAGGCAAGAATAAAAGGCACATCTATAGTCTGTAATGGGACAGACTCAAAAAATCTGAACTTGGCAGACTTGTCGTTGAACTTGCAATGGTAAAACTCTTGACTACATTCACACATGACAACCACCATGTGAATTACTTATTACAAATGCTGGTGCAGTTATCAAATCTCTGAATGACTCACAACAGCAACATGATGCACAATAAAGCAGTACACATGCAAATCATAATAATCTAATGAATGGCACAATAAGCAATCATAATATTGTGATCATAAAACCACAGAACATGAGTTGTGAGAACCTGGAACTCGTTACATACCCAGATCTTTCTATATGATCTCTGAATGCCCTTCAAAGTGACAGGTTTTCAAAAAATTTCTAAACTCCGTTAGTAAGAGTGAGAAGCTTCTGTCCAGTTGTACTTGCTGGTTGGACACAGTTAATTTTAGTATGCCATGTAAACATAGAAAGATTGAGGGCAATAGAAGGGGACGACAGAGAATGAGGTGGCTGGATGGAGTCACTGAAGCAGTAGGCGTGAACTTAAATGGACTCCAGAAGATGGTAGAGGACAGGAAGACCTGGAGGAACGTTGTCCATAGGGTCGCAATGGGTCGGACACAACTTCACAATCAACAACAACAACAATGTAAACATAGTGAAGGTTAATACAGTGTATGAATCCAACCACTGAATCCAACATTCTGTTACTGCAGCAGTGAATGTGAGTGCATTATGAAAAGTTCTCAATTTATAATCGCAATTGCAACTGGAATTTTGAGTGTACTGTGATGCCTTTATTAAGCAAGTCATCATCTGACTGTACTTGGCTTTATGACCATTTTTACTACAGTTGTTAAGCAAATCATGTTAAGTTGAATCCAGCTTTCCTAACTGACTTGTTGGAAGCTGACTGGGAAGATCATAAATCCTGATTACGTGACTGCAAGATGCTGCAACTATTGTAAAGGTGAGCTGGTTGCCAAGCGCTCAAATTGCAATCATTTGGCTATAGGGTTGT
>NW_015409535.1:0-2099 GCF_001527695.2 Protobothrops mucrosquamatus
TAAAACTTCTCCCAATGAATTACCAAATTACCCAGAATACCCAGCCATCCGCTAGTCATATTGTGTAAAATTCCTAGGAAATGAAGTCCAAATCATGGTGGATTTCTCTCTTTCGCTTTCTCGGATATTCCTGTTTTTAATCTAGAAAAACCATCCTTGCCAGACTGGGAAATTGAAAAATGAACGCGCGGGCGGGAGGAAAGAAGAGAGGAAAAGCGAACTCCCGTTCCACAGTTTTAATACCCTCAATAGAGCAAAGTGAATTGTAAGCAAACACACCCTGCAGCCAAACTTTCAAATGTTAATCAATCCGGGTCGCAAATGTTGGCTTCCGACTTTCGGAACGCCTCGTGTTGTGTAAAAAAAAAAAATCCCTCCGACACTCGGTTGAAAAAAAAAAACGGTCCCCGCCCGCCTCTTTTCGGCTTCGAGAAGTAAAAGTGGTGAATTAGGGCAGCTGCATTACGAGGATAAGGGGATTTAACGGAGTTTCTTGGGTTTCTTTAAAATTTACACCTCCTTTCTCCCTTACTAGAAGTGACCAAATTTGGTGCATGTTTGCGCTTCGAATTTATTAATGTTATTACGTTCCATGAAAATAATTAAAATGCCCTATATTTTGCTTGAAGATTCCATGGTGTTTTTTTTTAATATTTGCTTTAGACTAGAGCAATTGGATTATTTGTTTTAATTTAAGGTGGCTATTGTCCTCAGAAGATATGGTGACCTACAATTTTCTGTTCTAGGTTTGCACATACCGTCACCTTGAAATGAAAAATAGCTACCAGCATATCCAACCTCTAGGCATCTAGGGTTAACTTAACTAGCGTTAACAATTTCCAAAAGCTAAAGAAGAGAGGAGAGGAAGAAGAGGGAAGTAGGGAAGAAAGAGAAGAAAGGGAGAAAGAAGGTAAAGAAGGAGTGTGGATACAGTGAAAAGGGAAATGGGCGAGCAACACCAAAAGTTATGTGTATGTATTTATTTCATTTTATTAAAAGTATCTTATATATAAGAATGTAAAAAGAATGTATGTTAACATCTGATAAATATCACGGTATATGTATGGGGGAGAGTTTGGAAAAATAAATAATAATAATAAAAAACAATTTCCAAACGCTTAAAATGGGTGCCTTTTGGGAGAGCTGTGCAATTCATCAAGTCACAAGATTTAGTTTTAAATTGCGGCATACAGAGTTCTGGTTAAATAATGGCTTTAATCCAGTTTGGGGTAGAAATGCGACCTGAAACAGAGTGAGCCACAAACTAGTTGATCCTGGTTTAACCTAACATTTGATGGAAGTCACCCAGCTCTTAAGATTGCTTTCATGTGTGGCAGGAAGGTTGGTAGGCAGATACTCCTAAGAGCAGAAAAGTCTTGTGAAACTAATCTGATTTTTTTCTGCTTGACAAGGATGGAAGAAGGATTGGTGGGAAAAGGTCTCCGAGTAGAAAATGATTTTGAATAGATACTCCACAAATGCAAATGTGGTAAGATAACTATTGTACTATAGAGTCAAAGCTTTAGGGGAAAACACAGAGAAATTGTCATTGTTCCTCCTCCAGGATGTTTCCATATATATACAGCATTCTAGCTGTATTTTTAGCATTTTTTAAAAAAAGATTAAATAGGTAGGCAGACAGACAGACAGACAGACAGATAGATAGATAACCTTTATTGTCATTTTTTTTCCCCTGTGGGCACAATGGCACATATTAAAAATGAAATTTAGTTGCTTCCTCTCAAAGTGTACACTTACATAACACACATTTTAAACATACTATATATCACATATGTATAGACCTACACCCTTACATATATGTAACATAAATATTAATCACTGTCCATCTTGAATACATAACGGAAGGAGAAGCTTTAGAGTTCACAGGGTTAATAGTGTATTTCATTTCATTTCATTTCAAGTTTAATTTATATACCGCCCTTCTCCCATAGGACTCAGGGCGGTTCACAGCATATTTAAAAAACAGATACTATACACAAATAGAAAAATACAAAAATACAACAATATAAACCCCAATAAAAACCGAATTAAAAACCAAATATTGACGGCTGTGTTTCCAATTAAAATTGCTTCTAAAA
>NW_015409536.1:0-2098 GCF_001527695.2 Protobothrops mucrosquamatus
GAGTAACATTACTGGAATGGTTTAAGCCGTGTTGTGAGGAATAGGACTGATTATATAACTGGGCTGAAGGAAATTGCCATAGGAGGTGGTAGATACTTGATGTTATAAAAGAATGCCAATTTTATTTATTATCAAGTACATTTTTAGTGTTAGACAAAGGAGGGATAGTCTTCTGCATGTCATAAGTGAAAGACAGTTGTCAACTGCCCAGATTATGATTACATCTCTGTAGGAGTGCTGGGATGGCCAGAACCTTTTAGATCAGTTGTAACAACTACTTGTTTAGCCCCATTGTACCTTCGAACAGTCACTGAATCTGTGGTTGTTAACTGAGAACTACCGAAAATTGGGCTGATCTAAGAAAATGTACTTTATATAGTTACATATATATATAATCCAAGGAGAAATGGATATTTACCTGTGATTCCGTAAGTAAGGAAACACATAGTAGAGCAAGCGTGAGATTAATGGGACTGCTTTTTCTTTTTCATCACTTTGATAAACCATATCCAGGAGAGAAGCAAGAACCTACCGAAACAAACAGGACATGTTTCTGGCTAGAAAAAATATACTGAAAATTCAGAATATCTCCAATTTCTATTGTGTGCTACAGTTAGGGGTAATATAGCACCTTTGATTTTGCTGTATCATCCATTTGTACCGCACGGTTCAGAAAAGCCAAGCACTTTATGCTTATCGCAAGGGAGTTAAAGAGGCATGCAAAACCTACATCTGTGCTCACACAAACACATACACGAAAAGCAGCAATTATAGAAATGCTCAGCTAACAACTACAATAACAAAAATGTGAGACTTACCTCTGCAAGGAGAGTTAGAGCTTGAACACTGTATACTGAAGGAGCAGAGGCAGACACCACAGATGACACTGTGGAATGATCTGTGGACACAACAGCATTGGGTTTCCCTTTATTTTTTTTTGTTTTAGAACATTACTTTAAAAATTATAGTAATTACAATGTTGAAACAGATACATTTGTAAAATGTAGCCTTGCCATACATGTTGATAATTTCTATAGGAAATGAAATAAATCTTACACAAACTGAAAATCCTTGTGTTGCCTAAAGCATCTAGTTTAAATATATTACATGTAAAAACGTAAATAAATCATGATTTCCTTTGCTTTTGTCTTCTTAATTTGCAACATGTTGCTAAGCTCAGAACTTGTCAAGCTAGGAAGTCTACATCAGATGATTTAGCCTACACAATTGCCTCTCACGTGTATTCTCTTCAGCTATTTTTTAGAGGCTGGTTGAGATTCAGATGGGACACGTTTTTCAGCTTCTGAATCTGAATCATATCATTGATCCTAATAACTAAAACAAATGTAATACTGAAATCAAGACTGTAGGTTTTACTTTATTGGTTATGTTCAAATGAAGATTGACAGTATCTGTATGGACTGTTATCATTTTGAATGGCCTGCAAGCTACCTTGGAGACTTTTAAATTTTGATTCAAAATGCTCTTTTAAGGCACAACTAATGGCAATTCAGGAATCTCATTAGAGGTTTTGCAAAAAGCAGATACCTTAAACCTGTACTTTATGACATGGGCAAAAACATTCAGATAAATGACTAGACACCCTGAGAAAACTGGGTCTGGAAAGTTATCAGGGATGTTTGAATTATGTGAAAAATATTTTAATACTTTTAAATACTGGCCTGCTCAGTTTCAGATAGTTTTGTGTCTGCTTCAATTCTCTCTCTCTCAGACACATTAATGAGAGATGGTTCTGGGATTTTATATTTTAAATAAATTTTAAATAAATAACCGTTAAGCTAATTTTCTGATGCTGCTGCTTTCCCCCATTTTATGATTTAAAAAGTATGTTACAGGCAGTAGTCTGGTATATGCTACTATCAAAAACTACTGTCAACACTGCAAATACTGTATATTCTTGCTTTGACAATATGCAGAACTGTCTGGTATTTATATAGTTAAACCAGCAACTGGGAAAGAGGGAGGAGCATAAGGATAGCCCGGGAGAAAGAAACCGGAAGTAAATCACATCTTCCAAGTTGATTGGAAGATGTGAACCATGACCCTACAATAAGGGAGTGGGAAATGCTTGGAATGT
>NW_015409537.1:0-2098 GCF_001527695.2 Protobothrops mucrosquamatus
TGCTCCAACACTGGAAGTTTTTAAGAAGAAACTGGACAGCCATTTGTCTGAAATGGCATAGGGTTTCCTGCCTGAACAGGGGGTTGGACGTGATGACCTCCAAGGTCCCTTCCAACTATTATTATTATTATTATTATTATTATTATTATTATTATTATTATTATTATTATTATTATTATTATTATTATTATTATTATTATTATTATTATTATTATTATTATTATTATTATTACTACTACTACTACTACTACTACTACTACTACTACTACTACTACTACTATTGAGTTTGAACAGAATCTTGGGGTCAGCCTCCATTCAGTACAGAAAGTTACATGGACTCCTTCAAAACCAAATTCTCCTTTGCTTTCCAGACACATCCAGTCTTGCTCAGTTGAATTCAGAGCAGGGCTAGGGGTGGCTGAGACCTGGAATGAAAGAGATCACATACATTCAACAATCTCCCCCCCAACGAAAGTAGAATTTTAGAAATAGGCTGTTGCCTTAGACACACTCCTAAATGTTGCCCATCAGTGGCAACAAGAAAGGACATGACATTAATCTCATACCCTATAGGGGCACCCCAGCTATTGTCCCTGGTCAGAGCTTGAAGATTGTGAATCCCACTTCTAACACCAGTTGCTGTGGAATCAAATGCAGGATCCAAGAAATCAATAATCAAGGCTCACTGCAATTATTATTTATTCAGAGTACACTGGAGGAATTTCCCTCCAAAAGTAGGAGAAAAATTCTATAGATAAAATGATGCACTCATATTTATACATTACAGCAAAGGAAGACAAAATGCAATTCATACTTATGTATATTCAAGCAGGAATATTCATAATTAGCAAATCTCAGGTTACTTCCCCATCCATCTACTGTTACTATGCTCAAGAAAGTGTAAACATATTAGTTGAATTGCCATAGCAGTTTTCATAAAATATATTGAGAAATGAGGGTGTCAAGGTTCCTCCATGAATTCCTTCTATATTTCTATCTTGTTAACATGATCCTACTCCTCCAGGATTGGGAGTTTTCCTCACAATCCTATCTTCTAACTGCCCTTTAAGTATTTCAAGAACTCATTGGTCTATGTATGGAGAAAGTTTGGAGCATTTTCTAGGACTGGACGGTTGGGAAATGTTGAGACCAGAAATTCCTCTGTCTCATATGTCTACATTTCTTCTGGTTGTAAGATTTTCCTTTGTATTCAGGTCTGGCCTCAGAATGATAATATAGCATTTGGGGATGAAGATGCAGACCAGCAGACCAGCACTGGAGGCCAAGATGGAGAAGACCTGTACAGCCACCATGTATTTCCCTTTGGTGCTCAGGTAGGTGGGCACAAAAGTCACCCAGACACTGCAGAAGACCAGCATGCTGAAGGTAACCAGCTTGGCTTCGTTGAAGGCCCCAGGAAGATTCCTGGCCAGGAAAGCCACTGTAAAACAGATGGCAGCCAGAAAGCCCATGTAGCTAAGGGTGATGTAGAACATGACAACAGAGCCTTCGTTGCATTGCAGGATGATCTCTCCTGACTGGGAGTGGAGGTCAGAATCAGGGAATGGGGGAGAAACTCCCAGCCAGATGGAGCAGATGATAATTTGGACTGCAGAACAAGAAAGAATGAGGGAGTTGGCCAAGCTCTTCCTCAACCATCTCTTCCATTGATTTCCTGGTTTTGTGGCCAGGAAAGCCAGCACTACGATGATTGTTTTGGCCAACAGAGAAGAAATGGCAACTGAGAAGACAATGCTGAACACTGTTTGTCGGAGAAGGCAGGAGGTTTTCCTTGGTTGACCAATGAAGAGAAAAGAAGACAAGAAGCAAAGCAGGAGGGAGACCAGGAGGATATAAGAGAGGTCCCGGTTGTTGGCTTTGACAATGGGAGTTTCTAGATATTTAATGAATATGCCTAAAACAAGGCCTGTGGTTAGGAACAAGAATAGGGCAAAAGAGACCAGGATGATGCCCAGATTTTCCTCATAAGACAGGAAGGTTATAACTTTAGGAATACACTGGACTCGGTTCTGATTTGGATATTCATCATCTGGACACTTGGTGCATTTTTCTGAATCTGAGAAAAGCAAAAGCAGTA
>NW_015409538.1:0-2098 GCF_001527695.2 Protobothrops mucrosquamatus
CTGGAGGCAGGACAAGAAGCAACGGGTGGAAACTAATCAAGGAGAGAAGCAATCTAGAACTAAGGAGAAACTTCCTGACAGTGAGAACAATTAACCAGTGGAACAACCTGCCTCCAGAAGCGGTGAATGCTCCAACACTGGAAGTTTTTAAGAAGAGACTGGACAGCCATTTGTCTGAAATGGTATAGGGTTTCCTGCCCGAGCAGGGGGTTGGACTAGATGACCTTCAAGGTCCCTTCCAACTTTACTATTATTATTATTATTATTATTATTATTATTATTATTATTATTATTATTATTATTATTATTATTATTATTATTATTATTATTATTATTATTATTATTAGAATTATTAACTTGTTGTTCCCTTTGGTAACTTGGCATTTTCTAGATCAGTGATGTTGTCCCCACTATTGAGTTGAAGTATTATGTACATATCTGTCTGTCTCTGAAACTCTCTATATCTTTCTCTCTCACACACATACACACACACACACACACACACAAACAAACAAACAAACATACACAGCTCTCTGAGCTTTCGGATTCATGCTTCTCTCTACTGAAATATGTGCTTTGGACTATTCTATGAGTTATATTTATGTGGTGCCTTCCTATTGGTTGATTGGTGTGTTGATGGTCAGTGATTGGCTGTTGTTTCCTTGTGCTGCCAAGTTTTCAGCTCCTAAACATCTGATAAGCTGGTGGTAAAAGAGCGCTAGGTTAACTGACAAGGGTTCAATCATTTTCCCGGCTATCTTTGTGCCTGCACGGCCAACAATCTTAGTAGCTGGGTTTTTTGTTTTGTTTTTTGTTTTTATGTTAAAAAGACTGTCATCAAGTCACAGCAATTCTCAACTGCTTTCCAGCTTTTATTAGAGAGACATGATAGAGCATTGCGAGAAATCCTTTTGATAAAGGTGTTTAAACACCCCTCAAAAAATCACAGATTGAATAACAGCTGCTTATTTCCAAAATATGATTATATGCAATTTACTCTCCCTAACCATGAAGCCCACTATGTGGGTTACAGGCAGCTTTCATGCAGATGGGTGGCAGAGTTCCCAAATGTCTTGGAGAGGATATAAAAGAACAAATAACCTCAAAAATTTTCTGAATCAACAGGGACTTTTTTTCCCCTTTTAAGTGGGCTTTCAAGCAATGAAGTATTTTAATAGAAATTTGTAAAAGGAGGGATAGAAAAAGGAATCTCCTGTGCTCTTAAGCTTAAAAGACCCAAACTGCATTTTTGGATGAAACAAAACTACTATGAAAAAAATCATTGGTAAATTCTTGACTGATAGGGGTCAATCTATTTTCCAAAGCACCAGAAGGCAAGACAAGAAACAATGGATGGAAACTAATCAAGGAGAAAAGCAACCTGGAACTAAGGAGAAATTTCCTAATAATGACAATAATTAAACAGTGGAATGACTTTCCTTCGGAAGTTGTGGGTACTCCATCATTGGAAGCTTTTAAGAAGAGACTGGACTGTCATTTTTCTGATATAATATAGGGTCTCCTGCTTGAGCAGGGGGTTGGACTAGAAGACCTCCAAGGTCTCTTCCAACTCTGTTATTCTGGTATTCTAATATCTATGAGCATCAATTATGTTTGTCACACAGCTACCGGTAGTTGTTTAGAGGGGATTTGAATTTTGTATCCATTTATTGAATCTTTCCCAAGGACTTGGGATAGGCAGATGTTTTTGAAGTCTAGGATTCTGAATCTCTGCTATGGCATAACTGCTATAGCTGGAACTTTCCTTGCCCTTATAAAATTATTTACCCTTATAAAATTATATCAACAATTAAATAGAATATAAAGAGAGTATAATCTGCTGTATATTGTACACCATTCTTGATCCTCACTGGTTAAATATCTACGATGCATTGTCACGCTTTATTAATTTCATTGCATTTGTCTTCCCTATCTTTTTTTTCATTCTGACAAGTTAGAGACAGAAAAGTTTTTGTTAATCTTCCTTGGTAACAACTGTTTGGAGTAACAGAAGTTGCTTTAATGACAGGATTTTTCAGCATTCATGTCAACTGGCAAAAAGCAGAAAGCACTCCTGTTAGATTTTAAGTATAATCTG
>NW_015409539.1:0-2098 GCF_001527695.2 Protobothrops mucrosquamatus
AACTATGACTGCAAAGAATTCATGTCTGAAAACAGGAAAGCTGCTGTGAGTTGCTGTAGTCAAAACTAAGTCAGTTGGACCCCGATGCAGAAATCATCACCACCACCACCACCACCACCACCACCACCACCACCACCACCATCATCATCATCATCATCATCATCATCATCATCATCATCATCATCATCATCATCATCATCATCATCATCATCATGTTGTTTGCTTACCTATCATGCTGTTAAAAAAAAAGATGTTCTGAGGGTGATCTACAATTAGATAAAATATAAGAAAATTGGCAGCACCTTCATGGATCTCAAAAAGCTTGGTAAGATTGACTGGGAGGGAAATTAGACATGCCAGAACGGTAGACTAGAGTGGGAGAAAGCCATGTCAAAATAATTTGCATTGTTGCCAACAAAATGACATGGACATGTCCATGAAACCATAAGCTTCAGTCAAGAGGTTTATAGCTATCTTTTTTACATGAAAATATGTACAATAATGTTATAGCAAAGTAAAAACAATAATGCTGAAAAAGAACACTGGAACAGGCAAGATAAAAAGAGGAAGCTGAAATATTTTGTCAAAAAATACATAATGGCTGGTATGATGTAGCTTGTATGTCAGTTTAAGTTATTAAAAGGCATTTTGAAGGCGACTGCATCGGATCCAAGAGGATCCCATGTTTCTTCCCCTTATCCTTTAAGGCAACTTTTTTTTTCAACCTTGGTGACTTTAAGATGCACGGACGTTAACTCCAACATGCTGGCTGGGGAATTCTGGGAGTTGAAGTCCACATATCTTAAAACCACTAAGGTTGAAAAAACACTGCTTTAAGGAATGTGCAAATCCTTCAAAAAAGTATGTGACTCTTAAGCATTCAGGTTGCATGCCATCGATAGCCCAAGATAACACAATGTAAAATAGATGGCCAAATGACTGTTATGATGTTAACTAAGATCCACTGAAGGTTAAATTGAGGAAAGCTCCCAAGCTTTCCAAGGTTGTCCACTGCTGATCTAAATGGTCAGGCACACTTTTCACAGATAGTATTTCAGTGTTAGGATGACTGAGTCTCAGAAGTCTTGTCCCAGAGCCTATCCCTTAATAGTGGGGATTAAGAGGATTTCATTACATCATGGAGCTGGATTAGCAGAAACCATAAACATGAAAATACTCCAAGGAGACATCCCCTCTTCCCAATCCTATTGTGCCACCTGGACTAAAAGTCCTTGTTCACCTGTGTATTTACTAGCTACACCTGTGATGCACAGCAAAATGTAATGATGTGGGAGCACCTCTTCCTCCTACGTGGGCGATTTAACCCTTTTAGAGACCAAGTGCCCTAACAATCACCCTAACTCTAACCCTAACCACTCAAACTCAAACCCACACTCATACTCACATTCATACTCACACTCACACTCACTATAACACTCGCCCTAACACTCGCCCTAACCCTAACCCAGTGATGGCGAACCTTTTAGAGACTGAGTGCCCTAACAATTGCCCTAACTCTAACCCTAACCACTCACACTCACACTCACACTCACACACTCACATTCACACTCACCCTAACACCCACCCTAACGCTCGCCCTAACCCTAACCCAGTGATGGCAAACCTTTTAGAGACCTAACAATCACCCTAACTCTAACCCTAACCACTCAAACTCACATAGGAGGTCACACACTGGATCTGATTTTTGTCTCTGGCCAGTGGCAAAATGATCTGGAAATGGGGGAGATAGTCATAGAGCCCTTGTCATGGTCAGATCATGCACTCCTGAGGATGGACTTCCGGACCGCTACCCCTGAGGATGGACTTCCGGACCGCTACCCCTCGCCGCAGGGAGACGGAACCACCCAGATGGTACCGTCCCAGGCGCCTGATGGACCTGGAGAGGTTCCTGACGGAGCTTGGGCCATATCCGGAGGCGTTAGGTCACGACTCGGCGGAAGATCAGGCCGCGGCCTGGGATGCGGCCGCGGCCGCGGCACTGGACCGAGTCGTGCCGCTGCGGCCTCTGACCCGGCGTAGATCTCAATTAGCTCCTTGGTTTACTGAGGAGCTGAGAGAGATGAAACGCCGGAAAAGA
>NW_015409540.1:0-2098 GCF_001527695.2 Protobothrops mucrosquamatus
TGGTGCTGGAGAAGACTCCTGCGAGTCCCCTGGACTGCAAGGCGATCCAACCGGTCAGTCCTAGAGGAGATCAACCCCGACTGCTCTTTAGAAGGCCAGATCCTGAAGTTGAAACTCAAGTACTTTGGCCACCTAATGAGAAGGAAGGACTCACTGGAGAAGAGCCTAATGCTGGGAAAGATGGAGGGCAATAGAAGAAAGGGACGACAGAGAAGGAGGTGGCTGGATGGAGTCACTGAAGCAGTGGGCGTGACCTTAAATGGACTCCAGAAGATGGTAGAGGACAGGAAGGCCTGGAGAAACGTTGTCCATGGGGTCACAAGGGGTCGGACACAACTTCGCAACTAACAAGAAATTAATTATTGATTGTTTAAATATATGAACTCAGACAACACGCTGTTTACTAAGCACTAAAGATTGTTATTATAAAAAAAATCAATAAAATATATTTTTTTTTAAAAAAAGTCGCAAAATGGGATCACGTGACCCTCAGGACGCTGCAACCATCACAAATATGAGCCTGTTGCCAAGTATCTAAATTTTGATCACGTGACTGGCGCCGCAATGCTTGTGTGAAAAACCGTCACAAGTCACTTTTTTCAGCGCTGTTGTAACTTCAAACAGTGACTAAAGGAAGGCTTTTCAACCAGTGGTACGGGTACCACCTGTGGTACATTGGCACCTGGCAGGCGGTACGCGACCATCCTAGAAAAGTGGTAGCAGGGGAGGGGAATGAGCTGAACCGGTGGCAGCACCGCACAAGCCTGAGCGAGAGACGGCTGGAGCTGCAGGGCTGTCAGGGCTCAGCGGAAGCGCCAGGATCAGCACCAAGCTCCAGCTGGAGCTCAGCGCTGATCCTGGCGCTTCTGCTGAGCCCAGAAGAAGCGCCGATCAGCTGGAACGTTGCAGCATTTCCAGGGTCTTGTGATTTACATTCAGATGCTTGGCAACTGATTCATATTTATGACGGTCACGGTGCCCCAGGGTCATGTGAAGTGACCAAAACCTGCTGCAACCACCCAGCAGACGGGAGGAAATAAAAACCAAACACCCCCCCACCCCACCCCCACTGCCAATCCTCAACAGAAATGCTCACAACAATGAAAACCTCGGACAGGAGGAAGAGCGTCGCCGGGTGGGCAGGCAGGTGTCTTGCTCGGCTGTGGCTTGGGGGGCACTTTTTTCAGTGCCATTGTAACTTCGAACAATCACTAAGCGAACTGTTGTAAGTCGAGGACTACCTGTACTTTGTCACTTTTTTCCTTTTTTGGGGGGGGGGTCATCATGTTTTTGACCCCTTGCTAGGCGACTGGTGGTACTCGGATATTGCCATATCCTAAAAGTGGTACAATGGGTGAAAAGGTTGAAAAGCCCTGGACTAAAGGACCCCGATATATTTACCCGGATGTGGCTTTCCTGAAGCGGATACCAACCTTCCAAATCGGCGTTGAAGCAGCTATCGGAGTGACGTCGTGCTCCTTGGTCGCCTCAGGAGAGCTGGTGAGGGAGAGAGAACTTGAGGAAGAATTTGTAGACGGCGTGTCCTCCTCTTCCGGACAAGACTCCATGGTTTCGTTTTCAGACGTCACGCTCCTTTCCAAAGCTGCAGCTTGAGGAGATCTGGTGGCCAAGATGTCCTCCAGAACCACGACCGGCATTTTCCGTTCAAATATGACATTCGGAGGTTTGTCCTCCTTGCAAACACTGGTTTCGTTCCCAGCGGACCCCGTACTTGGAAGTTCCTTATCTGTTACGTCTAAGCCAGTTTCTAAACAAGGATCTCCCTGGGTGTCACAAGAGGAATTTGGGGAACCAGCCTGGCCTCCTTTCTCCTTCGGGGTTTCCCCCAAAGATGCTACTCTGACGTTGGGCTTGGTGCCACCCGTGTTATCATTCGGTCTGTGAGGAGGGTCGTCCGTCAGGTCTATGAAGAGCCGAGACGGACTCGCCTCCTTTCTTTTACTTTTCTGCACAAAGTTATCCAGAGGGCCCTTGCCGTTAACCAGTTTTGCAACGTGGGATTCCGATTCTTCCTCACAACTGTTTTCCACATTGTCCGACAATGGGTGCGGTGAGGCGGGGTGGGGTGTGTTTTGAT
>NW_015409541.1:0-2098 GCF_001527695.2 Protobothrops mucrosquamatus
ATAATAATAATAATAATAATAATAAAAATAAAAAAAAAAGTTGGAAGGGACTTTGGAGGTCATCTAGTCCAACCCCCTGCTCAGGCAGGAAACCCTATACCATTTCGGACAAATGGCTGTCCAGTCTCTTCTTAAAAACTTCCAGTGTTGGAGCATTCACCGCTTCTGGAGGCAGGTTGTTCCACTGGTTAATTGTTCTCATGGACAGGAAGTTTCTCCTTAGTTCTAGGTTGCTTCTCTCCTTGATTAGTTTCCATCCGTTGCTTCTTGTCCTGCCTTCAGGCGCTTTGGAGAATAGCTTGACTCCCTCTTCTTCGGGGCAGCCCCTGAGATATTGGAAGGCTGCTATCATGTCCCCCCTCATCCTTCTCTTCATTAAAACTAGACATACCCAATTCCAGCAGCCGTTCCTTATATATTTTAGCCTCCAGTTTAAAAAATGGTTTGGGGACTTTCACATTTCAGGTAATGTTCTGCTTCCACACAGAGAACACAAATGGAGCAGAAACAGAAAGAGGAAACACTTGGTATCAACCTTTGCACTTTCCACATGTCTCAACCGATCAGAGCACTAAGGCAGCCATCGAAGGAAGCCATCTAGACCGCTTTCTTACCTCCAGCTTGCAAGAGTGGCTCCTTTAGTCGATTTGCAGATCTTCAAAAGGGAAGGTGGATTTTGTATCCGAAGTTGCAAAACCTGGTCCCCAGGGGCTCCTTAAAGGAAGAAAAGCTGTTAGAACAGAATCAAGAACCACATTGCTTTGCTGGCTGAGAGGCTGGAAGTTGGGCATTAAAAAAAACCCGGTTAAGTGCCAACTCAGTTGGAGAAAGTCCTCTCCTCACTGCACCAAACACCTCATCCTCCTGCTTTCCTTTTCAACCATCCATCTATCCTGCCATTTAAACCGCGGGGCCTGCCTCTTCCGCTCCTCCATAGCGTACCCATCTATCAGAGCAAAGAGCACCCAACGTTACCTGGAAAAGGTAATGGAGAATGGAGATTTGGCAAAGTGGGTTCAAAAGCTGCCCCATTAAAACTAGACCAGCAAGAGCATTACGCTGGAGATGTGTCTTCCCTTCCTTCCAAGACGTCACCGATGGGGCATGAATTTAAAACTTTAGTCAAAAGGCCGTGCAATCACTTTGGATAGTCATAGGACCATTTCCAACTCATTTGATCGTTTTCCAAGCCTGTCTCAATCAACAATACCCATAATGCATCAAAAGATGCAGGCTTGTAAAAACCAAGCCAACTAGCCTCTCAACCGGCCAACTTTGTCATCCTTCTTGGGGCTGGAGAACCAAATTCTGAAAGAACATGGCTCAGTGGAATCTACTCCTTGGAATCTCAGGGCTCCCTGTAGATCAGGGGGTCTCCAAACGTAGCAACTTTTTAAGACTTGTGGACTTCAACTCCCAGAATTGGCTGAGGAATTCTGGGAATTGAAGCCCACGAGTCATAAAGTCTTAAGGTTTCCAAATTTGGAGACCTTTGCTGTGCAGATCATCAGAAGCTCCTCTAAAAGTTACTACAAGGGTTATCATTGTCAACACAACAGGAAGGAGAAAGAAATGGATCATTAAACCTATTTGATCTACTTGATTTGACACTCTTACATAAGTTGCCAAGGTTGAGGACCCCTGCTCTAAGCCACACTGCCGGTCCGAGCTAGGAAAAATAAAGTGCCATGCAATGGCTGTGAAATTTAAAAAAAAAATATGCATTTTTTTTGTTTGTTTTTATCCTTTATTGTAAAACCAACTGGGTAAGCCAGCTGGCTGGCGAGGGCTAGTCTCCAAAAGGAGCAAAAGTCAAATTGGCATCAATTCTCTGAACCGCTGGTGTCGCCCTTCTCCTCCTTGGCTTCCATTAAACTGCTCTCGTCAATGTTCTCCAGCGAGGAGGCGTGTTGGAGGGAGAGTTCGGACAGGGGCATGGTGGGAAGGAGGCTTTGCTCCGGATGCAGCCAAGGTTTTTTGCCTGCGTTGTGTTGCTGCTTCCAGGAGGGATACTTCAGACAAGCTTTGTACATCTTCTTCATAAGCTGGAGCGTGGGAAGGGAAGAAGGGAAAAGGACCTGGGTCAAGATAATAAAGA
>NW_015409542.1:0-2098 GCF_001527695.2 Protobothrops mucrosquamatus
CGGAGGTTTTAGCAGGCGTGAGGCAAGGGGAAGCAGGTGATTTGGCACACTGAACAGCACTGCAATAAAAAACGAACTAGATTCAAACACGTTACATGTACACTCCATGCAAGGCTGTATACTCCAATGTAAAACTCATTTCATTTATTTTACATGTCTTGCCAACCCTACCGCAAAGGCTTGAAGTGGTTAACCAAGGGCAAGCAGCTGCAACAGGACAACAACAATCCGAATTAAAACTAAGCAAAGCAAAGCTTAGCGCGCACTTCCCTATTTCTATATGGACTTGTAAACTTGCACCATGCCTGGTTACCAAGTTTGAGATCTCCAGTTGGAGTTGGGAATGCACTTCTTTAACTCAGACTTTAACTTAATTAATTTCATCAGAACACATGTGATCCATATGGCCCTAAGCAAATAAAAAATGTATTGACCAAACCCTACAGAAAAATGAATGAAGAATCATGTTTATAACATACAGGTAATCCTCGACTTAAAACAGTTTGTTTAGTGACCATTCAAACTTACAATGACACTGAAAAAAGTAACTTAGAACTGCTTTTCACAATTATGTGACCTCATGGACATGTGATCAAAATTCGGATGCTTAGAAACTGACTTGTATCTATGGCAGGTTGCTGTGTCCCGGGATCATGTGATCACCTTTTGCAGCCTTCTGAAAAGCAAAGTCAATGGGGAAGCCAGACTTACTTAACAACCATGTTACTAACTTAACAACTGCAATGATTCACTTAACAACTGTGGTAAGAAAGGTCGTAAAATGGGGCAAAACTCACTTAACGATTGTCTCCACTTAGCAACACAAATTTTGAGCTCAATTGTGAGTGTAAGCTGAGGACTACTAGTAATGTGAGTGTGCATTTCTCTACTAGAAACAAAAAAATGAGAAAACCCAAGGTATAAAACCAAAACTTCTGTTGGAGAGAATCAGTGCCCAATACACAAAGCACCTAGTTTCCAAGGTAATAGGCAAAATTAATTAATTAATTGAAAAAGACAGCTTACATTACACGGTCATGTTCATTCTTTAATACAGCCTTTCTCATCTTGGTACTCTCCAAAGGTTTATTTCACATCATATTTCTATACTTCCCAGCTGAAGAGTTGAAAATATATCTGAAAAAATATATCTAGAAATATATCTAGATATACAGTATATGAAAATATATCTAGAGACCACCATTTTGGGAACGATTACTGTAGTTTCTGCAGGTATTTCTTATTCTTATCTTTTAAATCTTTTTTCTGAAGAAGGATACAATTTTCTAATTTAAGGATGTATTTTATACAATTGCAGTTGTTATCCCCCCACCCAGGTTTCTACCAGGGAATGTATGATCCTGACTAGTCTTCATAATAATTTGGGGTCTTTTGAAGTTGCATTAAAACCAAAGCAGAACCGGCAATCTCTTTGCAAAACTGCCTCTCTGGGAAACTTCGTATTTTCTTTACAGCAGGAATTTGTGGTTACCCACTACCTCTATAACATGAGATAAGGTGACATAATGTGATTATTATTTCACCTTCTGAGACTTTTATTAAATGCAGTGCAGAAA
Organism: Protobothrops mucrosquamatus; assembly: GCF_001527695.2. Taxonomy (NCBI): domain Eukaryota; kingdom Metazoa; phylum Chordata; class Lepidosauria; order Squamata; family Viperidae; genus Protobothrops; species Protobothrops mucrosquamatus. Next base: position 1,578 of record NW_015409542.1, read on the forward strand.
TAGTGTCAAGGAAGTTTGTATGCTCACAACAGAGCTTTAATTGGCTCACTTCCCACCACGGCAACATAGAAGGGCTGATTACTTGCAGGCCATTTATTTTATACTCTTTTCCCATTAAGGAAGCAGGCACTTCTTGACTATCATTTTTGCATTTGCTCGGCTGCAGGAAAAGCAATTGTTTCTTGGTGATTCTGATGTCTCAGAATTTTAACATCAATAAAATTGAAGATGATTGTCAATTGGAACTGAAATGCTTTGGTGGGATTTATGATGGCAACAGTGATGGTGTAAAATTGTCCTCAGGTTTATTTATTTATTTATTTTTATTTTATTTTTTGGATTTATATCCCGCCCTTCTCCCGTAGGACTCAGGGCGGCTGACAATCTATTTAAAATACATACAAAACAATACAAATTTAAAATTAATTAAAAGGAATATTTAAATATTTGTCAAATTTTAAAATATAATTAAACCCCCCCTAAAAATTACCCTAGGCCAGTCCTGCAAGCTGGAATAACCA
>NW_015409543.1:0-2097 GCF_001527695.2 Protobothrops mucrosquamatus
AGTAATAAAAGGTCAAACCTGGAAATAATTGTAACTGTGGTCCATCATGACAAGGATTCGAGATGATACAAATTCTCTAGATACATTTTAACCTGACCAAGGCTTAGTCTTTGGCGAAAATGGCTTTAATCACCATAATAAGAGGAACGCTCTGGAAGGGAGAAAATATAATCATAAGACCATTCTAAGCCTTTTTATTTGTTAAAAGGCTTAGGACTGACAGTTGTGCATGATTCCTAATCCTTCTTGATCAATAGGTGGCAGAAAGCAGTGCTTAGGAATTTATGCTCAACACCATGAATGCCCAAGTGCCCCCTATATTTTCAATATCTTCACAGAAATAGAATCCAACATATTTCCATCAGCTTAGCGATTATACTCAGCTCAACCTTTGCTTTAAATTATGACAGAAGAATTACAAAATAGGTAAAAGAATCTAGAAAACACACCAGGACAGCCAATGTTGGACAAAGGAAAAGGAAGAACAAGAGTATTACATGCGGAAGGTGAAACCAAGCAAAAGAACAGAACAATTCCGATTTGAATTCAAAGGAAAATAAAGCTCAAGAGAACGGATGGGAATTAATCAAACAAGAATTAAAAGAAAAGCACTTGAGATACTGAGAGTAATCAGCTTATTCCAAAAGTTAAGAAGCAAGTGGATGGAGGGATATTGGAAGGTAATTAAATTGCAAAGGAAGATTGAAATAAGATTTAGGAAGTGTGTGTGAGAGAATGACAAACCAAAACACATTTGAAATCAGTTGGAAAACTCTCAGTAGAAAAAAAAAAGATCAAAGCCATAAAGAGAAAAAAAGTTAAAGAATTATCACAGAATATTAAAATAATATGGTCACACAATCCAAAGTTTCATGCTTATTGATTTTTAACTACGTGCAAAGCAAGACTCCTAACATAACCTGATATTGATTGATTCATTGACTAATTGATTGATTGAATTTGTATGGCCACCTCAATGACTTGAGGGTTGTGGAGCTAACAATATTTAAAAGCAAGATAAAAAAATACAAAATTATAAATAATATATATAGCAGCCGAGGGAAAGAGCAATCAACAAAGCAATTAACCAACCCATGATATGGGCTCAGACACACATGGGGCCCAAGCTTGTTGATAACACTTATGAAAGGCCAGCAGGGTCAGGGTGACTCTGATCTTAGAATGGTATTGAATAATATCCACATTTACTGCATTGCTTAGTATAGTACTGTTGATTCCTATCTAGTACATTTCATTAATACTCTTTATAATGCTTTGGTAAGACCATACTTAGTAACCACAACTGCATCCAGTTTTGGTTACCACAATCTAAAAAAGATGTTGAGATGCTAGAAAGAGTGCAGAAAAGAGCAACAAAGATGATTAGGGGACTGGAGATTAAAAATACAGAAAATGTTTGCGGCAATTGCATATGTCTAGTTTAATAAAAAGGACTAAGGGTGATATGATAGCAGTGTTCCAATATCTAAGGGGCTGATATTTTGCAAAGCACCTGAAGGCAGCACAAGAAGCAATGGATGGAAACTAATCAAGGAGAAAACCAATCTAGAACTAAGGAGAAATTTCCTTACAATTAGAACAATTAATCAGTGGAAAGACTCCAGAGGTTGTGAGTGCTCCGACACTAGAGGCTTTTAAAAAGAGATTGGACAACTGTTTGTCTGAAATGGTCTGGGGTTTCCTGCTTGAGCAGGAGGTTAGACTAAAGACCTCCAAGGTCTCTTCCAACTCTGTTATTCTGTAATTATCTTTTTTAGTTGGCTAAAATAAAATTCACATTATACATGTGACTTATTTCCTGTCATGGATTGTATGATGACGTTGAAGGAGGAGGGAAAAGATGCTACCTAGGAAGTAATAATAAGATCCCCCAATAGATGAATGGTTAAAGGAAGACATTTAGGAAGAATGAAGCAATTAAAAGTGGTGAGAGGTTCGTACCTTTGGATTTGCAAGATTGTGTTACTGTAGCCTTACAATAAAGTGGGATTAGTTCATCTAGCCTTGTTTCCTGTCTGGCTTACATGGGAGGCTGACATTTCTTGATGAAAGGGTACAGAGATCATAGACACTAAT
>NW_015409544.1:0-2097 GCF_001527695.2 Protobothrops mucrosquamatus
ATTTTCTGCATGGTACAGTATATATCTGTTATGCAGGCTTTTTAATTAATGTTACAGTTAATAATGATCATGATGGCCACTGAGAGCATCACTTGCTCAGTTCAGCATTTTGCCAGTATAATTTTACATTTTAAAAATAGTTTTATTCTGTAGTTTATTGTCCTATAATCTAGTTTAATAACATTTCTGCCACAATGTCGTCTTTTCTATAGCTATTTCTCTGTGACACTGACATCATATTTTATCATAATTTCTAATGCAATTAGACAGGATGACTTTGGTAGCATTTTGGGATTTGTTTTTAATTATGAAATGTAGGTTAAGAAGTTTGAAATTAAAAACAAAATTACCAGAGGTTACGTCAAAGAGGATGGATTTTTGGATTAAGGTTACGAGTTGGAGTTAACCCAAGTTGCTCTCAATGCTATGCTGATTATATAAGAAGGGAAATAAATGTCAGACCCAATTTTCCAAAGCTGATTCTTCCAAATATTTTGACACTGCAATTCTTAGATTTTTGAGCCAGCATCTGGAACACACTAAGTTGGGGAAGACTGAAGTACTAGCATAAACGTCTGCAGTAAATATGATCTCTGGGTTATGGGTAGTGAAAACAAACATTGTCAGAAAGTCATAGCTTTTGTGTACCATATTATAACTATGATACTTCACACTGGTGGAAATTTAGAACATTGATATATGTGGCAAATGTAAGTTGCTTAGATGGGTGACAAGGTCCTGCTTTATCCATATCTAGAGAATTAATGCATGTTCATCTCATGGAATGTAGAACATAGGAGTAACAGTTCTCATGCCATACCTTTCAATTTATAATAATTCTTATAGTATTGTGAGGATTATAACTTGAGCGTCGCGCAGTAGGGTTAACACTTGTCTTCTCCTAGCTCCTGCCCACCTAGTGGTTTGAAAGCATGCAAATGTAAATAGATAAATAGGTATGGTGGGGAAAAACAGCGCTCCACAACATCATGCTGGCCACATGACCACAAAAATGTGTTCTGACAGTGCTGGTCATGGCCTCAAAACATAGATGAGCGCCATTCCTTATAGTCAGCAACATCTAGCGGAGTTAAATTTGCAGGGATCCCTTTCCATCATTACTATATACTATGTATGATTATATGCATGATTATACATAGTTCAGTTCTAATTTCTTCCCTGAAATTCAGTTCTATCATATTACAAAGTCAGCAATTTCTTGCTTTTGAATGACTTTGCACAATCTTGATTTTCAGCAATTAGCTAAACTACACTAAATATAATAGAAGAATATTATTTTGGAACTATATTATTTCATACAAAATAAACCAATTAACCATCACTCATTTAAGGGCAAGTGCTACGCAACACAAGAAAATGTTTAATATTATGCAGGTGAGAGCTTTCCAATTGTCATTCCTTTATTATCTGGGACTATAAAGATTGTCATCTAATAAGGATACAGAAACCCAGGGAATATATTGTTTCCTAGGATACATACATATGGTAAATTTCATATATGTCACTCAGAAACATGCAGTCAGTTATGCCACTGCACAGATTATAATGATTGTGCAAAACAAAGTCTTGGCATGCCTGCTGTTGAGTGCACTTTAAGGGGAACAAGGAGCCAGTTCAGATGAAGATATGTGATACCCAGCTAAGACCAATATAAGACATTATTTGTAGTTCAGGGTTGAACTGTGGGGTCCTTGGTGCTCTCTGAGCTTGATTGTAAGAAAACAACCAAGCTCAGAGAACACCAAAGACCCCACACAGCTAAGAAAATGGTATTGCTATGAAACAAGCTTGAGGAGATTGCGTGCAGGGTGCTTTGCTTTCCCTCAGTTTAATTAATTTCTGTTCCTTATGTGAAGGGTAGTTTGAAGAGCAACAAGGATGATTAGGGGACTGGAGGCTAAAACATATAAGGAACGGTTGCTGGAATTGGGTATGTCTAGTTTAATGAAGAGAAGGACGAGGGGGGACATGATAGCAGTGTTCCAATATCTCAGGGGCTGCCACAAAGAAGAGGGAGTCAAGCTATTCTCCAAAGCGCCTGAAGGCAGGACAAGAAGCAACGGATGGAAACTAATC
>NW_015409545.1:0-2097 GCF_001527695.2 Protobothrops mucrosquamatus
CTTCAACATTGGAAGTTTTTAAGAAGAGACTGGACAGCCATTTGTCTGAAACGGTATAAAGTTTCTTGCCTGAGCAGGGGGTTGGGCTAGATGACCTCCAAGGTCCTTTCCAACTTCTTTTTTTTTCTCTTCTTCTTCTTCTTCTTTCTTCTTCTTCTTCTTCTTCTTCTTCTTCTTCTTCTTCTTCTTCTTCTTCTTCCTCCTCTTCTTCTTCTTCTTCTTCTTCTTCCTCTTCTTCCTCTTCCTCTTCTTCCTCCTCTTCTTCCTCCTCCTCCTTCTTCTTCGTAGGTTTTAGCCTCCAGGCCTTTAATCACCTTAGTTGTTCTTCTCTGCATTTTCCCCCCATCTTTTTTGTAATGTGTTGACCAAAACTGCATGCTGTATTCCAGGGGTGGCCTTACCAAGGTTTTATAAAGCGGTATATTATGAAATATAAAATACTTTATTTGCACTGCCTTCTCCACGTGTTGGAGCAGAGCACCCCAAATTTCCAGCCAAACCCCACCGGCCGGCAGGGAGATACCCAAGCAACTCACTGGGAACCCCACAGAGACCCCCAGCTGCCCCCAGAGCGTCTCTCCTCAACCCACACTAATAATCCAACTTTATACATGTTTTCCTTTCCTGGTTCAGCAGCACAACACCACACTCGTGCCTTTACAGGTAGTCCTCGACTTACGACAGCTGAACCCAACGTTTCCGTTGCTAAGCGAGACATTTGTTAAGTGAAACACTGAAGTTGTTCAGTTAGTGACACGGTTGTTAAACGGCTTCCCCCGTTGACTCTGCTTGTCAGAAGGTTGCAAAAGGGGATCACACGACTCCAGGATACGGAGACCGTCATAAATATGAGTCAGCTGCCGAGTATCTGAATTTTGATCACGTGACCACAGGGATGTGCCAACGGTCGTAAATGTGAAAAACGGTCGCAACTCACTTTTTTCACTGCCGTTGGAACTTCAAACAAGTCACTAAATGAACTTGAGGACCACCTGCATTCTAGAGCAGGGGTCTGCAACCTTGACCGCTTTAAGACTCGTGGACTTCAGCTATGCTGGCTGAGGAATTCTGGGAGCTGAAGTCCACGAGTCTTAAAGCGGTCAAGGTTGCAGACCCCTGTTCTAGAGCAGCGTTTCTCAACCTCGGCCCCTTTAAGACGGCTGGGGAATTCTGGGAGTTGAAGTCCACGTATCTGAAAGCAGCCGAGGTTGAGAAACACCATCCGAGGAGGAACAAGGAGGCGGAAAAAACTGCGCACAGGAAGTTAAAAAGCAGCGGGGCTGTGGCAGGGACAGGGCTACCCCTCAACCGGAAACCAACAACACCAGAGTCTCCATCGGGGACCCCTACTCAGGGGGAGGGACGCCCAGTGCCCCCCGGGAAACTTTTCACAGTTGGCATTTCCCCTTTTATTCTCACTCCCCCTGCCCAAGTCCCAGAGCAGGCTGACTCTTCTCAAAACTCTTGTCTGACTTTGGGGCTCCACCCTCCAAGCTCGGGGGGGGGGGTCTTTTCCGCACAGCAGAGACCCTCAGAGTTGGGAGTGCGGTAGACCCCCCCTCCCCTTCTGCAGCGTTGCATCAACTCCAAGCACCCCCCCCCCAATTCTGGGGCTCAACAAGTGGTGGGCATCTCACCCGGCGCCAGGCTGTAGCCCACCACCCACTTTCCTGCAAGGTGTCCTGCCACGGTTGGGGTCCCCACCGAAGGAGGTTCAGGCTGCCTAGTCAGTGCGACCCCGGGGTCCCTGGGAGAGCTGCTTTGCCCCCCCCCGCCCTCCCTCCCTTCCGCTGGTGGAGGGGCTGAGATGCATCGCAGTGGGTGTGTTTGCCAGCCCAAGAGGAAGTGCAAGAACTGGTGCAAGGCTGGCGGAGGGAGGGGGGGAGGGGGGGAGGCAGGGGGGGGGGCTCTTGGGCCTCCTTCGGGTCCGAACTCTGCAAAAGTCACGACGGCACAAAACCCCACCGCAACTGCAAAAAGGCAACGCAACACAGTCTCTCTCTCTCTCCACCCCCCCCGCCGCGGGCAAGATGCCATTTGAAGGCAGAGCCCTGGGGCGCCCCGGGGGGAAAGCGCCGTCTCTCTCGGGGGGCTCAT
>NW_015409546.1:0-2097 GCF_001527695.2 Protobothrops mucrosquamatus
TCATGTATTTATCCAAAATAAATGTCCTAAATAGTTTTAATTATAGCACAATCGTCATTTTAATTATAATCTTTGTTATACCAGCTGAGATTTTTATTACCTTTTCATTGAAAAGACATAACTAAATTTCCATTACTTTGCCATCAGTCAAGTCCATTGAAATTAGCATGTTGTTCTTTCCCCTAATTTTTTTTTAAAAGAAGTAATCCATTTTTTTAATAAGCATTTCATATCATATCTTTGTTTTGCTTTCTGAAACCATCTTTACACAGTCTCACTCAAGATGTAATGCTATAGAGCACGGGTGTCAAACTCGCAACATCATATGACGTGTCACGATGTATTGCAACTTTTTTCCCATTGCTGGCAATGGGGTGGGCGTGGTTTTGCTATGATGCATCCGGCCCAGGGGCCGGCAGTTTGACACCCATACTATAGAGTCATAAGCATTTATACAGATTTACTCATTTCCTTCTTCCCTTTTCTTGCTTACCTTCTTCCTTTTGGGGAAGTGGGGATTGGGGTGAGGACTGGGATGGAATAGGGTTAAATTTGTATCAATTTTAATGCTGATTGAGACAATAAACCCAGTTTGATTTTTTTTAGAAAAAAAACTATCTTCTGTTCCTCTTTTACCTTTTTGGGTGCTGAGGGATTTAAAACTATGTTTAATATATTAATTGTATCATGATTATATTGCCCAGTATGATACATAATAACCAAACCTAATACACGTACTAATAATTTAGCTTTCCCCTATTTATTCCCTGCATTTTGCTTTTTCTTTCAGATTTAAGTTGCAGGCCCTTTTGGTTTTTGTACACCATGTAGATACATAGTGTTATGTAATTAATGAAGATAATGATGATGAATGTTGAAGTGAGAAGACTCAGGATTTGTTATATCAGCGCTAGATCATAATTTATCTGTAATGGCAAAACCAGCTCAACTTGCCTAATTCAGTTAAGCATGCTGATGTCACACAATTCAAGAGACACCTCTGCCTCTATTAAGTATATCTCCAGTGGCATCGGGTAGGAGAGTGCATGGGATTGAAAGAGAAGGAGGAAACCTCTTGAGCATAATGTTGCTGTTCTCTCTCATTGCATTCCAACATCAAGAAATTTTGTTATTTGCAATCAGAGATCAACTGGATAAAATGCTTAACAATAGTGAACAATAATGAAAAAATAATAAATCAGCTATAAGAGCGTTGCATCTTTACCCCTAACCATTCCTTTTGATGAGATGAGCGGGGAATGTACCATTGCTTCGCTTCAGTGAAGCAGTCAACAACCCTGTATTGATTCACTGTAATTCATTCAGCTTCCCTGTAGCTATCCTTTTTAGTAACACATCTGGAAGATGCCAAGTTAGCAATCTTAATCACACTTTATAAAACATTTTCAGCATTCATGATTACTCTGTTAAAATTATTGTGGTTTTCCTTTTATATTATTTTTAATTTCATATTTTGAGATTTTAAAAACCAGTCAAGATGTTTGCACTAACATCATTTTCACTGTGTAACTATTGAAGGTAAAATGTTCTACAGTTCTCAGAGGCAGTTTAAATTGGATTTATATTCTGTTATTCTACGTATTTGCTTACCTAAATATTTTATGCCATGCTTCATTTATACAGATTCTGAAGTGGTTTACAACAGTTTAATAAAGCAGAGCCATAAAATGAAACTGTCCAATTAAATGGCCAAGAATATTACTGGAATTAATGGCTGGGAAAAACCATCAGGGAAAGACATTCTTAAAATATACTTAGATTGAGGGAGGCAAACTATATGCAGGCAAGCTATTAACTTTCATTCTATATCCCACTTTGCTAAAGGGGTTAACCTGTATGATAATATAGCATGTTTCAATGTATACTTGAGAGTTTTATATGACACAGCAAGGCATATATAAATATCTAGAGCACAGGTGTCAAACTCGCCGCGTCACATGACGTGTTGCGACGTATCACAACTTTTTTTGCATTGCCGGAGCTGAGGTGGGTACAGCCTCCGCATGATGCAACCGGCCTGTGGGCCGGCAGTTTGACACCCCTGATCTAGAATGTGCTTTTTAAAGGGAAAAAGAA
>NW_015409548.1:0-2097 GCF_001527695.2 Protobothrops mucrosquamatus
CTTCCACACCGTTTCTCTTGGAAAGAGAAACTAACCCTTTCGGAGACAGGCAAGGTCCCTGCCTCCCCCCCCCCCCCACATACACACACATTTACACATGCAGATGGCCAGACACGAGTCAAAATGGGAGCTGGGAAAGTGGTGAGGACTGGCTTGGGAGAAGCCTTTTTTTTAAAGTGTGAAACACTTAACACACAAATGGCGTGATGGGCTTGCTGGATGCCAGTGCCCTGGTTTGCACCTTGTGTTAAGGCTTCACGTATTGCTTCAGTAGGTTTGAATGAATGACGCTGAATATTTGTAGCTCAGGGTGAGAATGAGGGGTCCTTAGTGTTTTCTGAGCTTGTTTTCTTGCAAATGTTTCATTAGCCAAATAGACAACATCTAACGAGCAGAGATGATGTTACCTAGCTTGGATAATGGAAAGTCTGCAAGAAAACAGCCAAGCCCAGAGAGCATCCAGGACCCCTCGTGATTGAACGAAGCACAAGTTGCATTCCTCAAAATTCATATTATACGAATCACAGTACCTGGATGAATTGACTCAGGCAAAGTAGTCCATTGCCTTATAACAGTGGTGGCAAACCTATGGCACGGGTGCCAGAGGCGGCACTCAGAGCCCTCTCTGTGGGCACACGTGCTGTTGCCCCAGCCCCGCCTCCCCCCACGGCCCCCTCCTCACCAGCAGCCCCCCTGGAGGAGAGTCGCCCCTGAGCGTGGTCTGCGCGGAGCAGTGCAGCCAAGGACATGGCAGCCGGGCAGCGGGGACAAGACTCCGCCCTTGCGCCCCATCGCACGCAGATGCTGCTGTGAGGCACGGGTGGAGGGCATGGCTGCTATGGCGCTGCTGGGCCACCTGGGCGATCTGCTGTGGCAGGCTGTGAAGGCGATGGGTGGCCTTGCGGGGGACGGGGCAGAGCAGGTGGGACACGGAGCGGGACAGGCGGGGTGGCGGGGCGGGGCGGTTTTTGGGCACTCAGTCTCTAAAAGGTTCGCCATCACTGCCTTATAATCATACCATCTTATACCAACCCTAGTGAAGGAGCAGTTAAATTAGTCTGAAAAACAACTCAGAGAGGCAAAGCAGGTTCACACAGTATGGTAAGCCTGAAGAAAACAAACCACTATCCTATTAGCTGGGTTTCTCAACTAAGCTGTAATTTCTACATTTGCTTTTTGCCCATTCACTACATTCTGTACTGAAGGAGCCCAGCAAATTGTGATTTATTTAGCTAACTGGGGTTAAGAAAACATGCAGTAGTTGAGCCAGGAAAGAGTTTTATGTACTATATTATGTGGTCTGTGGTCTCTCCTGTCTTGGGATGCAATAAAGAATATTGCTGCCTATTCACCAGTGATGATGTGAATTGGAGTCCTGTCTATCTCTGTGGATGACACCAGTTTATGAAAAGATGTGTATGGAAACGCCTCATATTACATCAATCTGTTGTTCATCCAACTAAATCTAACCTGGTGGTATCATTTTCCATGCAATGTTTTTTTAAGGGGGTTCGGGGCTCAGTAACCCCAAATCCTCATGTGTTCTAGCATTGCATCTCACTGGCTTAAGATGCCTCAATGAACTGGGGGAGACATTGTTCTACAGGTGTTGTGGATCTCAACAGCCCAAGGAATAAATTTAACTTTATTGCTGACGTGGTGGAAAAAATTGCTCCATCTGTGGTTCACCTGGAACTCTTTCGCAGGTAAGAGAAACTGTTTGTAGGTAGTGACATTCAGCAAGTTCTCTCTAGATGAAATTGATAAGTCTCTGTGGGTATTGACATTAACCAAAGGCTGGCTAGATACTGAAAATGACCTTGGGTCTGCCCTTAAAGCAGGGGTGTCAAACTCGCAACGTCACGTGACGTGTCGTGACGCATCACGACTTTTTTTCCCCGTTGCTGGCAATGGGGTGTTTCTCATCTTCTTGGCCTCTTTGAATGAATGGGTGTTAATTTCCAGAAATTCCCAGGCCACTGATCTTAAATTGCTGGGGTTGAGAAATACACTGCCTTAAACTCTAAACTTGGCAATGATGGATTTATTGTGCTTTTTGTCTATCCTCCTGGGTCAGGGCGCCCTACACAAAGAAAG
>NW_015409549.1:0-2097 GCF_001527695.2 Protobothrops mucrosquamatus
AGGAAGGCGTGTTAGATGTATATGCTACCTTGACTTGCTTATACACATAATAAAGGTGGGGATAAAAATAAATAAAAAATTACATAAAAAATGGCACCAATAGTCCAATCTGTCACCTGCATCAAAAGCGACTTCCCTACCAAATCCAGTGGAACTGAAAACCCTAAGCACAAGGGTTCCCCCCCAACTGTTGCCACACACACACACACGCACACACACACACACACACACACACACACACACACACACACACACACACTGACATGAAAAGCCTTAATGCAAATACCCAAAAGGACCCAAAAAAAATCGTAACGGACAAGTGGGAAAATCTGGATGTCTCCGCCACAAATACATCCCAAAATAATGAAGTCTCCAAAGAGAGCTTCTAATAATAGAGAGTTCTATTACGAAGCGGTTCCTTCCATCATCGCTTCTTAACTAGGCTCTCCGCAAACGGGCTCCAGGGATCTGGCTTCCTTCGGGGAGCTATCGCCTCACCAACCTCCAAGGAAAAGCAGCATCATTGAGCACAACTCCACCACACTATCACATACGCACTAGAGAGACAATTTTTCCCAGGCCCCAAAAAAGTTGCGCTTGGCTGCCAAATATTTCTAGCATACGACTTCTCAATTAACAACAACAAAAGAGCAGAGGGCAGAACTGTAAGGTAGGACGGCCACCGAGGACTAACTCAGGTAACTCAGAAAACCAGGATGCTATGATGGATAACCGAGTAACAACAGAGTTGGAAGGGACCTTGGAGGTCTTCTAGTCCAGCCCCCTGCTCAAGCAGGAAACCCCATACCATTTCAGACAAATGGTTATCTAGTTTCTTCTTAAAAGCCTCCAGTGTTGGAGCACCCACAGCTTCTGGTGGCAAGTCGTTCCACTGGTTAATTGTTCTAACTGTCAGGAAGTTTCTCCTTAGTTGTAGGTTGCTTCTCTTCCTTGGTTAGTTTCCATCCATTGTTTCTTGTCTTGCCTTCAGGCGCTTTGGAGAAATAGGTTGACCCAGAATAATTGAAAAACAGAAGAACAGAGTTGGGAGGGATCTTGGAGGTCTTCTAGTCCAGCCCCCTGCTCAAGCAGGAAACCGGCCTATGCCATTTCAGACCAATGCTTGTCAAATCTCTTAAATGTGATTCTCTTCTCAATCACAAGCTGAGCCAGGATGGCGTAGTGGTTAAAGACTTGAACTGGGGAGATCTGGGTTCGATTGCTGCTTAGCCCCAGGAGCTCATTGGCTGCCTTTGGGCCACTCCCTTCCTCTCAACCCAAGAGCCAATCAGGCGTAGCAGGGAAGGGGCTGGACTAGAACTCAGCTCCAGCCCCCTCTTAACCCTGGAAGCTTCCCAGAAGCAGGAAATTTGGGGCAAGTTCCTCCCTTTCAGCCCAAACTACCTCACAGGGATGTTGTGAAGAAAGAAAATTATGTATGTGGGCCATGGATTATCCTGGACAAAAGGCAAGGGAGCAAATCAACCCATTATCCAATCAAGAAAAAAAGCAGAAGGATCTTCAAGAGGAAGCATGACTTCCTTTAGTTACTTTACGGCCTTCCTCCTTATGGAATTTCCCCATGCTGGCTGGGGGATTCTGGAAGGAGAAGTCCACAGGTCTTAACGTTGCCAACTTGGAGAAAAATATCGCTCTATCTGCCCCTCCATCTGGGCCAGGCCATCGCTCCCCATCATCCCCAACTCCCAGAAAGCCCAACTGTGGCTTCCCATCATCCCCAACTTATCACCCCCAACTTATCACCATCATCCCCAACTTATCATCCCCAACTTATCACCATCATCACCAACTTATCACTTATCACCTGATTATCACCTTTAAAGCGCGCCATGGCATAGGACCTGGTTACCTCCGAGACCGCCTTCTGCCACAGATTCCCTCCCACCGGCCGATACGCTCCCACAGAGAGGGCCTCCTCAGGGTGCCGCCAACCAGACAGTGTCGGTTGGCGACCCCCAGGGGGAGAGCCTTCTCTGTCGGAGCGCCCACCCTCTGGAACGAGCTGCCCCCAGAGATCCGGGTGATTCCGGATCTCCCCTCCTTCCGCCGCGCCCTCAAGACTTGGCTGTTTCAGCA
>NW_015409550.1:0-2097 GCF_001527695.2 Protobothrops mucrosquamatus
ACATACAAAGGAATAAGGAAATTAGTAACGAACATGCCGAAAGGTGCAGTTGAGGTTTTCCTGAGAGCAGAAGGCTTCAGGCTGTCCTTCTACATAATTTGCACTAATGCCTGCCCTTCCCTCCCCTCGCCCCCTCCCTGCATTCATTTCACTTTCTTTTCAAACTGTGTATTGCTCATCATTGCACTGGATAGAATCTGAGTTGCTTCAAGGATTATTAATAAAGTCTTGGCAGCTAGTGAAGAGAGTGCTGTGCCAAAATTGTATTCTGCATTTTTAACTCTTTTCTTTCAAAAGGCTTGAAAAAAATAAATGCTTTTCATTGTTTTTCTACAACGGAAAACAACATTTCCTGAAATCCCATGCAAAAGTGGAAGATTCCTGCAGCTTTTTTAGTTAGGAGATGGCCAAAGAATGAAGATACTCCGTCTCTCGTGGTGTAACCATTCTCCAACAATCTTTATATATCCCTGGTTTCTCATGCTTCAGTTAAATTTCAAGAGAGGCCACCACCACGGAAGTTCCCACGTGAGGCTTCTACTTATTAGGCAGCCAAAGAGGCTGCTGAGGCGAGGACTAAAATGAAAGACAAATCGAACAGAACAGCAGCCATGTTCTACCACCTCATAGTATTAAAGCTCAAAACCACAACAATAATACGTTCTGAAGCAAACCTTAGAATGAAAAAAGAGAAACAGAAACTTTACTCATGAGGGAAGGAAATCTCAAGAAATAAGACAGGATTCATCCCAGACAGCAAGGGCAGAATGAGAGTCACTAAACTAGCAGTAAAACTCTAACTAAAAATCCCTTATAGACTTTTTGTGAAACAGGAAAAATGAAATTATGATGTATGGTTCTGGGGGAAAAATAGATTATAGAAAAAAATATAAATCATGTAATCCTAGAATAAGAGGTTATTTTACATGTATATTTATAACTGCTGCCCAGAAAATTGAAAACTTCTTCATATTTTCTTTCCTTTTTTCTTCTCTTCATGTGTAGCTTTTTCTTCTCTTTCTTCTTCTTCTTTCCCTTTATTCTAAATAGTAGTTACTGTGTTTATCTTTCTTTTTCAAAACTGCAATAAAGTTACATGAAAAAAAAATCTAAAAAGGAAGTCAAGTCATTCTTTACTGCAAACCATCTAAACCTCAGCTATATTTCCTACAAACCAGAAAGCTTGGATTTCCTGTGTTGCATTTGATAAGCTTCAGTGATACTAGGAGTAGGGACACAAACCTCTTACTTGCCTTAGTAAAAAAGTATAAATCATTTATACTTGCATTAGTTAAAAAAAAGTGTGTTACAATTCACAACTTCCATGCAATAAGATACAAATTTGCCTGTTGACACAGGAGGGGAGCCTGAGACCACATGGATATCTGTATCTCTGTGTGTCCGTATATGTCTGTTTGTGTGTCTATGTGTGTACACACCTCAAAAGGGCAGGAAGGGGAAGGAATCTCAGGTTACACAACCCCTAGGACAAAGGGAAAGTAGAGTGGACATGCAATGCATTCTTAATTCTCTAACTATATTCTATTCTAGATTCTAGACTCTAGAAAGAGTACAGCGAAGAGCAACAAAGATGATTAGGGGACTGGGGGCTAAAACATATAAGGAAAGGCTGCTGGAATTAGGTATGTCTAGTTTAATGAAGAGAAGGATGAGGGGGGACATGATAGCAGTGTTCCAATATCTCAGGGGTTGCCACAAGGAAGAGGGGGTCAAGCTATTCTCCAAAGCACCTGAAGGCAGGACAAGAAACAACGGATGGAAACTAATCAAGGAGAGAAGCAACTTAGAACTAAGGAGAAACTTCCTGACAGTTAGAACAATTAACCAGTGGAACAACCTGCCTCCAGAAGCGGTGAATGCTCCAACACTGGAAGTTTTTAAGAAGAAACTGGACAGCCATTTGTCCGAAATGGTATAGGGTTACCTGAATGAGCAGGGGGTTGGACTTGATGACCTCCAAGGTCCCTTCCAACTTTATTATTATTATTATTATTATTATTATTATTATTATTATTATTATTATTATTATTATTATTATTATTATTATTATTATTATTATTATTATTATTATTATTA
>NW_015409551.1:0-2096 GCF_001527695.2 Protobothrops mucrosquamatus
GGAGAGGAGAGGAGAGGAGAGGAGAGGAGGGGGGATGGGGATGGGGATCGGAATCGGAATCGGAATCGGGATGAGATGGGATGGGGACGGGAGGAGGAGATGAGATGAGATGAGAGGAGAGGAGAGGAGAGGAGAGGAGAGGAGAGAAGAGAAGAGAAGAGAAGAGAAGAGAAGAGAAGAGAAGAGAAGAGAAGAGAAGAGAAGAGAAGAGAAGAGACCTTGCTTTAGTTTAAAGCTAATGGCCTTCTCATCCCAGAGATTTAAGTCTGCTAATTTCACAGGGCAAGTGGCAAAAAGTAAAAGGACTGGATTGACTACCGTTATTTTGATGAATTTGCTTACAAGAAATCTTGCATTTTATTCTTTTTATCCCCATAAAGAACAAGGAAGGAAAGAACACAGAAGACAATGTGTTCAAGCACCATGCAACTGTGAGCCTCATTACTGAATCTGACCAATTTTATTTGCAAGTAAGAAAGTAAAACATTAAGCCTTGAATATATATAAACCATAAAAGAAAAGCAACCATACAGAAATGCATTGTGTGGGTGAATAACTGCCAAAATGAAGCTTCGCCTTACATAAGGGGCCAATAGCCTGAGTTCTGCCAATATTCTGTGCAGATGTTTACATCATTAGATGGTGCTAAACTCACAGATCCCCACCGTTCACAAGTCCCACTACCGGTATAAAGGCATTAATACAGGAATCCTATGGGTGAGCAAAATGGAGAACCAGAGAGGGAACTACCTCTCTCTTTTTTTAATACCCTAATATGGCCAAACAATATCAAAGATTCATTCCTGGTGAATTTTCTCCAGGTCATTAATAGCATAAACCTACTTCCAACGTAGACTACTGTTCTTGAATGTTTCCCATCTTAGAATACTGGGAAACTGGTTTGTCAGTACGCATGAAGACAAATATATGTGTCCCAGGATAAAGCATAAGGACACAACAGCCCAGTGGTGGCGGACCTATGGCACAGGTGCCAGAGGTGGCACTCAGAGCCCTCTCTGTGGGCACACCTGCCGTCGCCCCAGTCCTAGGCCTTCAGCTGGGTTTTATAAAACCTTTTCGCTTTAGGCCTCCGCCACCGTGTGCAAAAAAAAAAAGGTTCAATCAGTCAATTTCAACTTCTCACGGGAAAAAAAAAGATCTTGCAAAGTCGGAATTGATTGCTTGAACTTTTTAGTCTCACCCAGTCTGTCGTTACCACCACAGCCACGCCCAGCCAATGGGCCACACCCACCCGGCACTCGAGGATGCATAAGTGGGTTTTGGGTTGCAGTTTGGGCACTCGGTCTGTAAAAGGTTCGCCATCACTGCAACAGCCAATAACTGGCCATCAACACACCAATCAATCAATAGGAAGCCACACCCAAGCAGGCATCACATAAATACAACTCATAGAGTAGACCAAAGCACACATTCCAGTAGAGAGAAGTTCCCTGAAGATGGGCTCCAGAATGAGTCTGCAAGTTTGGAAGACTAAACCTCTGGTCCCGGTGACCGACCTAGATTGGATCCTGGTTTGTCAGTTTTCAGCAGCAATGGTTAGAAGAGAGCTCAGTGGCTACAAAAAGAGGCCGGTAGGTTATCATGGCTTTGAATTCCAAGTTGCCCCTCCTTCTCTTAAGAATGAGCCCTCCACATTGCTAGATGAGATAGTGGCTCACACAAATATATATTTAATTAAAAACTACAAAGATCACGCACAGTTCAGCATTTTTACATTTCCTTCTTGGTTCCCAGGCCATTGAGTTGGAGGGTGCGATGACTTGCATGTTCAAATAATTCATTGCCTTTTGTCCTCTCCCTCCGGATGGGGGAATAGGAGGGCTTTTGGATGCTAACCAGCACATTCATTACCAATAACTAATCATTTTTAAGAAACGCTCTGCCGGTTTTTCTTTTTCTTTTTTCTACCATTTCTCATTCAACTGCATGAAAGAGTTTGCAAAGGAGAACCTGGGAGAAATTAACATGGGTGCAGTACAACGTCCTTGTACCTAAATAGGAATGGGCTAATGTGGTCCTTTGAACTCTGGTGCTGGAGAAGACTCCTGTGAGTCCACTGGACTGCAAGGCGATCA
>NW_015409552.1:0-2096 GCF_001527695.2 Protobothrops mucrosquamatus
CAGGAACGTGACATTGACGCACGTTCAGGGTGGAGATATACAATCTTCTGACAGAGCATGCCACTTGGCTTCTGTGTCTAAATAAAAGAACTCTTAGGGTCCCTTAAAGCCATTTTTCATTAATCTCATGGTGAGATGCCATGAGAAGAGATATAAATTTGTTTTTGCTTGCTAATTTTTCTGTAAAACAATAGCCAGCCACCACAAGGACAATCAATTGTATTTATTCCTTGCATTCTATAAAACTGAGAATAAATATTTGAAATAAAGGGAATAAGAAAAATATTATCTGTGTTTTGAACAAGAAGATGTATTTATTTATTTAGCCGCTCGTATCACATATCATCTGACTCCAAGCAGAGTACACTAAAACAGAACAATTTAAAAAATACATAAAACAATTAAACAATAATAAATAAACTAAATATAACTAAAATCACAGGAGAATGCCTTCAAGATCCAACCTACAATGTAGCCATGGGATCACCAAGCCTACTGATGAAACCAAGTTTTAAGAGATTTCTATAAAATCAGTAGAGCCAAGGAAAGGTGAGATGATGTTCCACAGGGTGGCTGCCATGGCAGAGAAGAATCACTTCTTAGATGAAAAGTCTTAGCACACCAGAGCTTCCTGATAGACTTGATGGGTCAGGTACTAGTACAAGTAATTAGGTAAAGGCAGTTTCTCAAATAACCATGTTATGTAGGCATCTCTCTTTCCAGCACCTTACAAAAGCTGAACAAGGGCTGAAACTCATAATCTCATTCAAGGAGACAATAAGAAATGAGCTTAGGTATGATGAAACTACTGGTTTTATTTGAAATTCTGTCTACATCATTGTTACCTGCTTGCATTTCTACTTAGGTGTAGCTGCTTGGCATTTACAGAGATATGCCTTCACCTGGTATCTCCAGCTATCATCAGTTTATCAGACAAATAGGAATCCTATTGCTTGAATCGCTAATAAAAGAAAAAAATGATAAAAAAGAAATCCTTTTTATTTTCCTATCCTCTGGCCCTACAGTTTGAGACACGTATCTAGGGAAATCATTCCCTCTGCCTCCTTTTTTACTATTCATTCCTCCTTTCACTTTTTTACATTAAACCACAACAATTTCTTTTAATTCATTCAATGCTCTCCTGATTACCTATCCATGGATTTCATAACTTCAAATGATTCCTGATGTTCTCTTCAAAAATAGTGTATATTAAAAATCATAGCATGGGAATCAGTTTGCTTGCTTCTGGTGCTTTAGGCTGACTTGGAACTTGCATGTGAACTTGCACAGTTCATGATTTTTTTTGGACAGCCCCTTGCCACATCTTTTCTATTATAAATTAGCTCTTCTAACTCCCTGCTCCAACAATATAGTCAGTTTGATTTCTGTATACTCCATCTAGCGTGTATACAGAATGCTTTACAAGAATTGTTTCAATTGTTGAAAGACTATGCTAGCAATAAATAAATCATTGGATTGACAGAAATCAATGTTCTTTTCCTGTTCCATTTCTGTTTCCTAGTCCATGCAATCCAATTACATATTCTTCTTTATTATTTCCAACTTTAGCATCCCAATCTTTACTAACAGCAGTACATCTTGCTTGTTCTCTTGATTTCAGATTGAACTTGGCCATTATATTCATCAAAGTTCTCTTCTTTTGTATCAATGTTTAGAATATAAACTTGGATAACTGTTATATTGAAGAATTGTTGATATCTGATTATATTATTCAGTAATTAGTTACTGTATATTGGACTTGCTATATCTTTCCTGACTGTGAAAACAATGCTATTCCATTTTGTTTTTCGTGGCTTGAGGAGTAAACCATGTGATCTTCTGACTGGAACTGTCCAATTGCAGTCCATCTCAATTTGCCAATGCTTAAAATATCAATATCAGGGTGATCCCTGATCTCCCTTCCTTCCGCCGCGCCCTCAAGACGTGGCTGTTCCAACTAGCGGGACTGGCCTGAGGGATTTTAAAGGGGGTTTTAATTACTTTTAAATTGGACATATTTAAATATTTCGTTTTAATCAAATTTTAATTAAGTATGTATATATGTTAGTATTTTATTCAATTGTCAGCCGCCCTGA
>NW_015409553.1:0-2096 GCF_001527695.2 Protobothrops mucrosquamatus
ACAGAAAAATATCTGACAGAAACAAACTTGATAGATTTCCTTTTTCAGAATGCCTAGTCTACAGAATACTTTAATTCATAGAACCTATTTTGATGAACAGCTGGATCCCACTGACAAAAGCCTGTTAGTCCTCCATTCTTGCATCTCTCTTTCATTTTTTTCATTAAAACAGTACTAACCGTACAATGTATAACTTCACTTTCTTGAAAATAAAATCCATTGAACTGAAATAGAACTTAGTTCTGCAACATCATGTGCTGGATAGTGTTATAAAACTAGTCAGAAGAAAAAGACCCATTTCAATCAGTAGATTATTTCTAAACATGAGTACTTATTTCAATAATTGTATGGTTTGCATCTAATTTTGCAAAAGACTATACACTATTTATGCTGCAAAAATAATTTTAAAGAATTGTTGCAGACAATATCAATGACAAACATCTCTATTCATTAAAGAATATACAACTTTCTTCAAATATTCTATAATGCATCCATTTTTCCAGGCTCTCATGACATTCTGGGGGAAAAAAAGATGCTCCATATTTTAATAAATAATGGGAAAGTATTATGTGTACATAAAGATGGAAACTCTATTTCCAGGTCATTTTAAAAGCATGTAGAGCCATAGCCCTGGATTACTATCCAAAAGAAATATACCAATAAGCTACAATACATTAAATATTTTTGAACAATGATTATTCAGAACCAGGCATAATGTTCTATTTTGAAAGGTAGGAGCAAAAATATTTATATAACAGGTGTCACATGTTAAAATAGAATGGCACTCTAAATCAGAACCAGATGCAATATAATTTGCATATTAAAATAAATATTGCAGTAAAGAGAAATGAGCTCGTGGCATTCACAGCAAACTGAAATATGGTCAAAAGAAAAAGATGCACATCATTAATCATTGCATAACACACTACATTATGAAGCTGTCATCACACATTTCATCATTTTCCTCTTGCTTACCCCTTTTCAGATGCCCATGATAGCGCTAAGGCAACATTTATTAATAAGAAACTAAAACTCAAACATGATAGATTTTGAAGATATGCTGACCGGAAAATCTTTGTAATTTGTTAGCTGTTTAGCTTTATAAAGTGTTTTGGTCAGACCTTTTCTGACCCACTGCTTTAAAGACAAAAGGAAATCTTCCAGGGGTGTGCTCTAAGTTATCTCCAAAGGCAATATGTCTTTTGCCAAAGGACCGTGTAGCCTGGATTTGCAAGCCTTAGAGTCATCAATCATAAGCAAGGTATGATTCACCTCTTCCATTTCCTATCAGGTTCTCCACTCATTCCTGTTGGCCAAATATGATTAAATTTATTTAATAAGATGAATCACCATAAATATATGTCCCTCTGCAACTAATTGGATAACAGATTAAGAATTTCTGCTTGATGCTGAAATGTTTAGAAGATCCAACTGCAATAAAAACAACCCCAAAATGAAAGAGGTTGTGAGGCAGGCACTACTATTTTATATTGCTCCCCCCTTTACACCTGCAAGATGATAATTATTATACATGGGACATATTGCTGTTGCAATATCATGTCTCTTGCTATTTTGGCCCTTGATAATGTAGAAAAAATAAATGTCTCTTGCTATCCCACCTATAACTATAGCCCTGCATAAAGTAATATATGAAGATTGATACATCAGTACAAAGACCAAGCTCATCCAGCTTCATCAAATTCCATAAGTTTGGCGGCATTGCCAATTTAACAACATTTAAGGCATATATATCTTAAAAACAATGCTAAAAACTGACAGTTGATTCCTGGGAGTGTTCATGATAAAAGCTTATAAATATAAATGAGCACCAGGAAAACAAAACCCTTTAAAATTTTAAAAAGGTTTTAATAAATAAATAAGGACCCAAGCTTTCGCTGGCTTTTCTGCCGGCATCTTCAGGGATCCGTGTCAGTCAATGGGAGGGCACTCCTTATATTACAGCCGCCTTTGCACCCGGTCCATAGGTGCTGTCGCGATGTTCCACCGGCCAATCACCGCTCCAATTCCATTCTCATTTCAATGAGTTGATCTACCTGGACCTTGCCTGCTTCACACGATCGTTCCACACCCATTCT
>NW_015409554.1:0-2096 GCF_001527695.2 Protobothrops mucrosquamatus
CACACACACACACACACACACACACACCTTGGAAGAATCACAGTAAAGCCTGTTTCTTTCTTTCTCTCCTCTCTCTCTCTCTCTCTCTCTCTCTCTCTCTCTCTCTCACACACACACACACACACACACACACACACACAACCAAAAACCCCCAAGGCAATTCACTTGAACGAACTAAAGAAACAGAACGGGCAAAAACTTTTAGGAAACTCCCAAGACTGATTTTGACCTTGGGGTCCTGATTGCCCCTAAAGTTAGGCTGGAGGGCGCTGGCCCCAATGGCAGCCCCCACCCTCACAGCCCCCCACCCCACCCCAAGTCTTTGGGCAGCCCCCACCCTCCCAACAAAACCCCTCACCTAGCCAATTTGCGCTGTCTCGCCACGTGCGAACGCTCTCCTTGGAACAGCAGCAACAGTTGCAGGACATTCCGACTCTCTCCGCTTCCTCCGCTTCTTCCTCCTCCGGGAAAGTGCCCAGATTTCCCCAAAAACACAGCGCTTTGGGGTCTTGGTGGTCCCAAATGCCTCGGAAGCAGAAGGGGAAGAGGACGGGGGCTCTGCTCTCCGCCGAGCCGGACAGGATGCTGTCAATGGTGAAGGCATACGGCTTCTTGTTCTTCTCCAGCTCAGCAGTTGAAGGAGCTTCTGTGGACATCCTTCTCCGTGGGGACCTTAGCTACACTTGAGAGACCAAAGGAGAAAGGGCAACTGCTTTATCATCAGTTGGTAAATTTGCAAAAAATAAAAAATAAAAAAAAATGGAAAGGGGAGACAGGACGTAAATGTCCATCAGATGGGGAAGATGCCCTTTGCTCAATGGCCAACTCTTTGAAGAATGTCAACCATCCCTTCCTGGCCACCCGGTCTCTGTCTTCCCGTAATCTAGTTAGTGGCTTTATAAGAGCATCGCAAATATACAGAGACATTTTCTCTTTCCCCCCTCCCCCTCTCACGGTCCTTAATCCTTCTTGGAAAGAAACCAGCCCACCCCACCACCCACCCCCGAAAAGCTGGAATAAAATAAATTCAAGCTAATCTTGACAGCTTTGTGAAGGGTTAGTGTGGATCTAAGATTTAGCTAATCCTGCAGGAATGACTGGGTGGAAATCTGATTTCTCAATCTCAACGGCAGGATGAAGTTGGTTTTATGATGTCCATTGTATGGCAAAGCTTGTCTATTGGCAGGAGGAGGGGAAGAGAGGGAAAAAGCTGTTTTCTCAGGCTCAGAAATGGCCCGGGAGGATTAGCTCCTTGAAAAAAAGAAAAGAAGAAGAAAAAGAAAAAGAAGAAAAGCAAATTATCCTTTTTTTTTTTCTTTGACCACAGGAAAGGCTTCTAATCCAAAGACACAACTGTCATATTGCACAATGTAAGGACAGAGAAGGGGGCTGGGGTTGGGGGAGTGGGATAAATGAATTTGGCTTTTACAAGAGGAAGCCAACAATATTAGCAGCAGCCAAGATCTTTTGCAAAATAGAAAAAAAAATGTCTTGAAAGTCAACGTATTGGTGACTGGGAACCCAGGCGAAAGTTGGATATTATCAGTGTTTCTGATGGGCCGTCAACCCATTGATTTTCTCTGTTTTGTAGAATAAACGGGAAGCCCTGTTAATGGGACATTAGGCTGATTAGGAATTCCAGATTATGCTACTGGGAGGAAGACCCTTCAGGAGAGGGCGAGACTAGAGTTGAGATTAAGAGAGATATAGGGAGGGGAAGATAGAAAAAGAAAGGATGAATGAAGATGATAGATAGATAGATAGATAGATAGATAGATAGATAGATAGATAGATAGATAGATAGATAGATAGATAGATAGATAGATAGATAGATAGATAGATAGATGAGAGGGAGAGAGATGGTGATGGATGAGAGGGGGATAGAGAGATAAAGATAGAGATAGATAGATAGATAGATAGATAGATAGATAGATAGATAGATAGATAGATAGATAGATAGATAGATAGATAGATAGATAGATAGATAGATAGATGATAGATAGATAGATAGATGAGAGGGAGAGAAATGGTGATGGATGAGGGGATAGATAGATAGATAGATAGATAGATAGATAGATAGATAGATAGATAGATAG
>NW_015409555.1:0-2096 GCF_001527695.2 Protobothrops mucrosquamatus
GGGGGGGGATTGTATAGGGATTTTAATAGGGATTTTATAACTTTTCTAAAAATAACAGGCTAATTTAATATATATTTTAATTGTTTTTAGATATTTATTGTATAGTTTCGTTTTTTATTTGCCTGTAAGCCGCCCTGAGTCCTTCGGGAGAAGGGCGGGGTATAAATTAAAGTAATAATAATAATAATAATAATAATACAGTCTGATCTACTCTGAATTTTAAGGAATCTCTCTTTATTCAGGATTAAAGCATGAGACTCCTTTTTATGTTAAGAAATAAAATTAGTTCTGTTTGGAGTCATAGTGGGAGATGAACTATAAGCACTTTTGTTTCACCTGTCAGTTTTACTATGAGATAGCCTACAGATTATGTCAATCATAAAAAACAGCACTGAAGTCAGTGAGGCCATTATAGTAACAAATTCCATTTATTTTAGGAGGAAATTCAATCTCAGAATACCCTTTCAAGTGTACTTATGGATTTTTAATGGTACTTCTTTTAAGTTGAAAAAAGATCTTTTTAAGGCAGGCAAATATGAGGCCTTCCACAATAAAAAATGATAGAAAAATGTGCACACTCACTACCCAACGAACCACACTATCATTTCCTTATACCATTTCAGCCTCATTAGTCTGCAAATCAGCAGACTTTGTACTTTTTTGAACACTTAGAAATTAATGTTTGATGGACTTGCTTCTGTTTTCATTTAATAGTCCACAAGCAATTCCAGGTAGTAATTAAAATTAGGAAAACGCTGACCAAAACTCTACCATTATTTATTGAGGAGAGTATACAGTATAGGATATTCTAGCAATGAAACCTGCTGCAAAAGATTAGAACAATCAGTTGGTTCAAGCCGCCTAGCATTTATTCATGGGCACAATCTCAATGTTCCATACTGAGGGTGTGAAATTGCAATAGTTGCACATTTTTATTAATTAAAAACAAATAGCTCAAAGTGCTATGGGAAAGATGGAAATGTGAAAGATGGAAATGTGAAAGATGGAAATGTGAAGTGGAATCTACCTTTTATCACAATATAATTTTCCAGTAATTGACAGTAATAATTATTTTCCTCAACTTCATTGTAAGCTATGGGGAATATGATTTAATACAGGAATCCTCTTCTGTAGGCTACACAGAAAAGCAGGTTGAAAAAATGGACTAGATTAATCACCAGACATACATCTTATCTTTAAAACATATAATTTAGTGCTGTTGAAGAAAAGCTGAATTCACATAGCTGAGTTCATAAGTGAAATTCAAACAAAAACATAGAAAACTTGAATGATGTAAAGAAAATTAAGCAGTCACCAAAGTATGAGAAACGATAAATTAGAGATTAAATAATAAAAATGTTCAGGTGACTGGTCTCAAAAATGAGGACATAGGAGGACAACTATATCTCCACATAGTTGTATTTCTGCTGGGTTGGATCTCTCCCAGCATCTCTCCCTCACTAGTGTCCCCCCAAAAGCAGGCCAATGGAGGAAGCATAAAATATGACTCTCCAGCCAGCACTTTGCTGACCTTCCTGTCCTTTTCATTTGATGGCAGAGGAGAAGTAAAGCCCACTAAATGAGAAGCAGCAAAGCTATCAGGATGACTAGAAGTGATGAGTACATAGCAGAAACCATGGAATTTTGATTTTACAGCCAGATGGGGAAATAAAGAAGTTCTTACCAATGAATTTTGGCATATCTTAAATAGAATCCTTGAAAGGAGGACACCCAAAGCATAATTAATGTCATGTTTATTTCCATGATTGAATTCCATAATTAACAATGAGAACAGGGCTACAGAAATCCAAATGATGACTAGATAGCCTCAAAAAGCTACAGGAAACTAAACTTTGCTTCCAATTAGTGGCTATCTGATTTTTTGCTGCCTAAATTGGGTAACATTGTTCATCTTCTCCACTGAGATCAAATTTGCTTAATGGGCTAGAAATTTTAAAAAATCATTTTTAAGCATTTTCAATTCTCAACTCCAAACCACTTTTCTCAGAAGGTAAGGAAATTATTTTCAGAGGAACATACTTTTAAATAAGTATGATTAATATTGCAACTTAATGCATTAATGTTTAATATTCTTA
>NW_015409556.1:0-2096 GCF_001527695.2 Protobothrops mucrosquamatus
CTGCTGAAGTTATCTATAGTCCTTTGATTTCAGCTTATTTCTGTCATCCATCACCTTGGATATTTTTTCTCACTTTGAGGAATGGATTTTAGAAAGAGTACCTTTTAGGTCATATAGTTTAATGTTTTCTTATTATAATCACATGCTTTTTAAAATTATCTCTAAGTCACAGTCTTCCTATATGGTAGGGAAACCGCTCTCTGATTATTCCAGCAGTTGACAATGAACTGTAAGTTTTAATATGACAGAATTTTTTTTAGCTGTATTTAGCTAATTGTAAAGAAGGGATTCATGCCACCCCACATTAAAGATAAGCAGGAGTCCCAAAATCAGAGATGGAAAGGAGCATTTGGACCGAGTCCAAATTCCTGTTCACTACAAGAATCCAAATGAAAGCATTCTAGACCAGTGGTTCTCAACCTTTTTAATGCCGCGACCCCCAACCGGTCGTAAGTCGAGGACTAAACCGGTCGTAAGTCGAGGACTAAACCAGTCGTAAGTCGAGGACTTTCCCTGCCCGGGAGCGCCATGCATGCGTGGTTCCGCCCCCTGCGCCGGCCGAGGCGTAGCTGGCAAGCGGCAGAGACGGAGCAGGCCGACCACCAGCTGGCCCAGCCCAAGGGAGGTAAGGCACCCGCCGGAAAAGAGGGAAAAAAATGGCGGACAGCCTTGCTTCGCGACCCCCGTGAAATGGTCGATCGACCCCAAATGGGGTCGCGACCCATAGGTTGAGAACCACTGTTCTAGACAAATGGCTCTCTAGCCTTGGCTTAAACATTTTCAGCAATGGTTAATTGCCTCCATTGTTCAACTGATCCTAGTTAGAAAAGTTATTTTTCCCTTTTTGATTGCTTCCTGGAATTTAACTCTATTATTCCATGTCCTATCCCCTGGAGCAAAAGAGACCAGGTGTTTGAGATTGCCATCCAATCTTTCCTTGGCCCAGCAGCATGCACAGCAAACCGCAGGGACACATGTGTGATGACGGAATTACATCACCTTGCAAGTGTTGACATTTGCCCGTCTTCCATTCCCGGCAGATGTCAAGGCTTCATGTGACTTTTCTGAAGGCAAAATATGCCCGCTTTTTTCCATTTCTCTTCATAGCAGTTCGGAATTGTTCTAGGAGGGCATGAAATTATAGAATTAGTTTACAAGAAAACTGATTTTGGGCGGACATCGGGAAACATTTCTGAATGGTTAAAAGCTAGTCAACAATGGAACAGAGTGGCTGAGGTTGATTGTGAACTTCTTTATTGGAGACGGTCATTTTTTAGGGAAGCTGTAGTAGCAGATGTCTACACTGGGCAGTTTGGGACAGAGGAGAGGTACTCTTAAGGTCGCTTCCAATTCTTATCTTGTATGATTCTGTGATAGTTGTGACTTTCTTGCTAACAGTATGGCCTACTTGGCCACTGAGTTGTCCAACGAAGAATATCTTGTGTAGATGTATTTAAGAGTAAAATATTTACCAGAACCACAATAACTTATGTTGCACATATCAGGGATCCTGACTAGGCATGCTTGCAAATTTAAAACTAATTGGTAGACTATATGCCAGTGGTTCTCAACCTTTTTAATGCCGCGACCCCCAACCGGTCGTAAGTCGAGGACTAAACTGGTCGTAAGTCGAGGACTAAACCGGTCGTAAGTCGAGGACTACCCAACCGGTCGTAAGTCGAGGACTTTCCCTGCCCGGGAGCACCGCGCATGCGTGGTTCCGCCCCCTGCGCCGGCCGAGGCGTAGCTGGCAAGCGGCAGAGATGGAGCAGGCCAACCACCAGCTGGCCCAGCCCAAGGGAGGTAAGGCACCCACCGGAAAAGGGGGAAAAAATGGCGGACAGCCTTGCTTAGCGACCCCCGTGAAATGGTCGATCGACCCCAAATGGGGTCACGACCCATAGGTTGAGAACCGCTGCTATATGCAGTCTAATAAAACAAAAATGCAACATCACACAATGCCCAACTACCTTTTCCCTTTCATGGTTTTACAGCTTTGCAAAGGAGGCTAACTCCAGTCAGGATAAAAACATTTTCTAGATTTCAAGGCTCTATATCTAGATGAACACTAGTTTTCCACACTCTCAAACACATTA
>NW_015409557.1:0-2096 GCF_001527695.2 Protobothrops mucrosquamatus
GAATTTCATTTCTGATCTCTAATTGAGTGTGTAGGTGAGAAATTGACTATTTGAATTCTGGCCTGATGCTTTTAAGTTAACACATCTCAGATTTAGACCAGTAGGTGGAGAGAAAAAACGTGGAAATTGTTAGTTTGATAAAGGCTATCCATATTTTGTTATAAGCAGAAGTTTCTGGATATTTCCTTTTGCAGAAGTTGTGGAATTCCTCAAAAAGGCTTTTGGGTGGTGTTTTTTGTATATTGATTATGGAATTCCAACATATGGACTTTCAGGCTTCTGTCTTGGTGTCCTCCAGATTTTAAGGGCCATAATTCCCCAGCCACCATACAAATAGTTTTTGAGATACAACTGTAATGGGGCCTGCCAATTTGGTTTTATGTTGCAATGATGGCTAAGCGAGATTTCCTTGCTGAACTACCCCCGCCTGTTTCTCTCCCTGATGAAGCTGTTAAGCAAATGTGTAAGTCCTCCATACCTTTCGAACCTCAGGTTGGTGAAGAGCAGGACATATATCACTAGGCTGCATGACTACATCGTGAAAGCAGCCGTTATTTTCACTGTGCCTGGACCATGTGTGGACTTGTGGAAGCAGCTGCCATTTTGCCATGACTGCCTCTGGGTCAAAATGGTGGCTGCCTCTTTGTCTCTGTCGCCTGGAAGTGGGGACAGACTGTTTTGTTTTGCTACCTTAACATTTTGTAGACTGTGTTAAGGGATTGTGAGTGCCTTAAAAATGGTGGCTGCCTCCGGGAGATCTCCAGAAGAGCAGGCCATGTATCCCTGGGGCGCACAATAAGTGGACAAGTACCATTTGCACCATTATTGTGCTGCAGCTACCACAAAAAGCCAATGCAGTCCTAGGTTGCATCAACAGAGGAATAGTGTCAAGACAACAAGAAGAGATAGAATTGCTTTATACAGTTCTGGTGACACTACACTTAGAATACTGTGTCCAGTTCTGGTCACCACGATACAAAATAGTTGTTGAGACCCTGGAAAGTGTACAGAGAAGAGCAGTAAAGATGATAAAGGGTCTGGACGCTATATCGTATGATGATCAGTTGTGGGAGATAGGTATATCTAGGCTATCAAAGGGAATCATTAGGAGGGACATGATAGCTGTCTTCCAGTACTTGAGGCGCTGTCACCAAGAAGAGGTGATTGACTTACTCTCTAGGTCACCTAAGGGCAGGATAAGTA
Source organism: Protobothrops mucrosquamatus (assembly GCF_001527695.2). Taxonomy (NCBI): domain Eukaryota; kingdom Metazoa; phylum Chordata; class Lepidosauria; order Squamata; family Viperidae; genus Protobothrops; species Protobothrops mucrosquamatus. The sequence goes on from NW_015409557.1 coordinate 1,204, forward strand.
GTAATGGATGGAACTTTAGGACAAGTAGTGGATGGGGATTTATTAAAATGAGATACAACATACCGTGTTTTCCCCAAAATAAGACTGGGTCTTTTTTTGCCTCCAGAAGAGGTACCAGGTCTTATTTTCAGGGGACGTCTTTTATACAAGCCCGCCAGCCGGTCCACTTCTTCTGCATTCCAGCCTATATTTTGCCGTCGGGCCTTTCCGGAAGGCCACTGCCTCAATCCACTCAGCTATGGATTCAATCCATAGCTGAGTTTTAGGCTGCAGATGCCTTGCAGAACCGAGCTATGGATTGACTGAACAGCTGGATTCTCAGCTACAAAGGCCTTCCAGAAAGGCCTCTGACTGCAAAATGCAGGCCTGGGAATGCCACAGAAGTGGGCTAGTGAGAACAGGCCTGGCTGCAAGTGGGTGCAGGGTGCGTGGGGCAGCTCTATACCCCCACCCCTGCTCTAGCTTGATTTTCAGCTATGTGCCTCACCCCAAAGCTAGGGCTTATTTTCAGGGTAGGCCTTACTTTCGGGGAAACACAGTAGAAGTAAGGAGAAATTTTCTGTCAGTGAGGGGCAATTAATAGAATAGCTTGCCTCCAGGGATTTTAGTTGGCTCTCCTTGCGAAGCAGGCCCGAAATTTACAAAGTTCTACCTCTATTTACAACCAATCTGACCTTCCTCTCTCTACTATATAGAGAGACAAAGTAGTCAACGGGTGAACTAGCAATTAAAACATCAACCCATTTTGTTAACAATCTATACTGCATTTAACTTGTGTAAAGTCTAAAGTCTAGAACGGCTTCGTATTTACCCCGAGTCACCCGAATCATTGTCTCTGATCTGTCTAGGATGAAATATCTTTGTTTGATTGCTATTAATAAAACTTTTTCAGA
>NW_015409558.1:0-2096 GCF_001527695.2 Protobothrops mucrosquamatus
AGAGGGAGAAAAGAAAGAAAGCCGTGCAAGGCCTGTCCACTTCCCTCGGAAACCTCAAAGAAGGGAGATAGCCAAAGTGGAACAGGATCCCTTGTTTCTTTGCTTTTTCTTTGGGGGGGGGGGGAATGTGTCTGGCAGTTCTGTAGGCTTCTTAGGTTCCTGCCTTTTGGAGGGGTGCCCAGCAGCCCCTCTCTTTCCCCTTGGCCGGCACGCTCTCCTCGACCAACCGGAGTGAGGACAGGTCCAGCAGCGAAGGCCCACCGGAGCCGGCCCTGCTGTTCACCTGCCTCCCCCCTCAGCCTCTTCCACTGCTGGAAAAAGCTGGATGGATTCCATCCACTTAAAACCTGGGAAACGTTGCCAAGAAAGAGGCGGCGGCGGCGGAGGAGGCAAAACCTCAGCCACGGCAGATCCGCTCTTGCCAGTCGGCACTCGAGGAGGGCGAAGCCGGGAGAGTGCCCGGCTGTCACTTCGACGTGCATAATTTCCACTGATCCTGAGTGACAGCTCCGTTCCTTCCCCAAATTTCCACCCACCCACCCTGAGCAAATCCAGAGACTGGGCCAGCCAAAAAGGCCCCGCTTGCTCTTCCCCGGCTCCTCTTGACGTTCGTCAAGAATTGGCTGGATTCCCTTGTTTTTTACTTAAAGCACAAGCCGGCTCCCGCTGAGGCCTTGGCTGAGAGGAGAGGAAGCCATCAGCTTCTCTTTAGGAAGGCGCTTGGCCTCCTGCTGAAAAGACAGAGTCGGTGGCTGCCGCCCCGTCCTCAATCACAACTCACGGGCGGCAACGCAACTGTCTCCGGGGTGCAACCGAGCATCCCTCGCTGGCTGCCGAACGAACGAACGAACGCCAGGCCGATAATTATAAGGAGGGGAATGCCACAGGACAAGCTGGAAACACTTAATTCCATCACAGGCAGGCAGGCAGGCAGTAGGCGAGGGCTGCCAGCTCAAAAGAGAAGGCAGCATCGGCGAGGAAGGACACGGACGTTAACGCATGGAGCAGCATGGTGGCAAGGGGAGAAGCAAGGACCAACATCGTCTTTCTAACCAGGCCAAGCTTCAGTTCTGTGTGTGTGTGTGGGGGGGGGGTCTCATTCAACGGCATCTGAATGCAGTTTGGCGAACAGATGGAAGGCCTTTTTTTTGGGACATCAGATGGGTTTGGGCTTTAACCAGCTTCAAGAGTCACATTGGGTTAGAACAGAATAACACCCACCCTAACACTCGCCCTAACCCTAACCCTAACCCCTCACACTCACTCACACTCAAACTCACGCTCAAACTCTCACTCACACTCACTCACACTCATTCACCCTAACACCCACCCTAACACTCGCCCTAACCCTAACCCTAACCCTAACCCTAGCCTGCCTTCCTTCCTTCCTTCCTTCCTTCCTTCCTTCCTTCCTTCCCTTTTCTTCCTTCTTTCCTCCCTCCCTCCCATCCTTCCTTCCTCCCTCCCTTTTTATTTCTTTCTTTTCAGAATCACAGAAGTTCACAGGGGTGCATGGTGATGGTTTTACCCTGCTTTAATGCCCGGGATTGTTATGAGAAAACGTCTCCCTCCTTTTTAGATTTCAGAGAGGATATCCTTTCTTTGCCCACCTATAGGATTTCAAAAATTTTGTCCTTGCTCAGCTGTGTTCTTTCACAACCGCTCAAAACAGGGGTCCATTGAGTCATGCCTGCCAGCCCCCTTCCCCAGCCTGCTTAATGTCAAAAAGCCACCAGATTGTACTTCCAAAGAAGACTTTGCATGGGTCCTGCCTTTCTTTCAAGGAACGCCTACTGTCTTTCATTTTTGCTCTCCCTCCCTCCCTCCTTCCAGCCTGGCTGTGGCCAAGCTTTGATTAAACGATCACCATTTTTCCCTTGGAATAAATCGCCTTCCGTAAGTGATGGTTGGTCCCAATTAACGCCAGATGAGTGAACAGGAACATCTCCCCGGCCTTAACGGAGGCTTCATAATGACACGAAGGAAGCAGCAGCGAAGGGATGGGGAGTGTAAGAGGCACCAAGTACCTGGTGAGCAGAGAAATTCATAGCTCCGCAGATACACCATGATAAATAATTATGAGTTATTAATTTTAA
>NW_015409559.1:0-2096 GCF_001527695.2 Protobothrops mucrosquamatus
CCTTCTTGAAAAAGCACCTTTGGGACAACCGGGACGTGGATGAAGGAGAATCCCCACAGACTTCTCCTGAATGTTATAACGCAACAGGTGTTTGTGAAGCCCAAAACTGCTTGCAGCCACAGACACAAAGAAAGAAGGCTTGTTAACATCTTCTTGCAGCAAGCAAATTGTCTCAGCATTCAAAAAAAAAAAAAAAAAAGAGAGAGAGAGAGAGAGAGACAGGGCAGTGAGAAAGGAACAGAAATCCCAAAGATAGTGCTCAATTCCAAACCACACGTGACTATCTACCCCACTTAAACTTGGATGGAGACTTTGATGTTGGACATCCTTGGATGAATGTCAGACCTCCTCAAATTAACAACTAGCCTTAAGGGAGAGGGTGAGAACAGAAGGAGCACAGAGGTGGATTTAGCCCACATCTGCTTCAAGCCAATGTCATGGCTTCTGCTGGGGGTCTCTCTTGAGTCTCTTTTTCAGCTCACAAAAGTAGCAGAGCCACCACCCCAAAAGAAGGACCAAGGTCATTTTAGTTCCAGAACTCTTCCTTTGAACTTGGTTTAGAAGGACGCGCACCCTTGTCCATTCATCAGCCAAGAATGTCGTAGATCACCATTCTTACAACAATTCCACGACCAGGAGAAAAATGTCGCCGTGTCTCCATTTTCTCCATCACAGGAGACCCAAAACTAAACAACCCAGCCCAGCCCAACTTACACTTCCAAGTCATTTTCGAGACTCCACCTCCAGCTTTTTTCAAATCTCACCCTCCCCTCCTCCCATGGAACAAAGTGTGTTAGCCACAGTCCACCTACCCCTTCCCTGACTTGGTAGCCAAAAAAAAAAGAGCAAGGCAAACTAGGAGGTTTTTCAAGTGAGCAAAAAAATAAATAAATAGTAAGAATTCCTGCTGCGGAGAAGCCAAAAAGAAAGCAATCTGACAAAAAATAAAAAAATTACAAGAGGGAGCAAGTCTTGAGCAGTGACCAGCCAACAGCACCCTCTGTGCAAATGAAAAAAAAAAAGTAGTAATAATAATAATAATAACACCAAAATTAGGCTATTTTGTACCTGAGAAACTGAATGAGATGGGTTTGAGTTCAACACACGGAAATATAATTCCAAAATTGTCATCTGCATTTTTGCAAGAAACATCCCGAATGGATGAAGATACAGATCAGGTAGCTCAAAGCCCGCCTTTCTGGATAAGGAGGGTGGAAGTGGCAGCCCAAACACACTCCAAGGGTCCCAGGAAGGAGGAAGATTATCCAGGAGAGATACACGCAGCCAATCCATATTCCCACTGATAAACACAGGCCTTGCAGTTCCATTTTCTCACCTGCCTTATTTGTATTTTTTTACAGAGCAATACAAATCCGGCAGCTGGAATATCTTCCTGAGGTCAGCTGGCCTATCCAGGGAGTGTCAGAGAAATAAATCTCCTTGCAAAGAGATGAGCAGAGCTGGAAGCTCAGCGGCTTTTTGTTTTTTTAAAAAAGAAATAATAAAACCATGTGCATTGCGGACAAAGATAATCCAAACCTTCTGATGAAAATCTCTCGATTGTTGTTATTATTATTTTAACCCATCCGCTTTAAAAGGCAACAAAAACAACTCCATCAAAGAGACAAGGGGAGGAACCAGATTTCGGGGGGAACTTTCATTGTCCTATCACAGGCAAACCCCAAATCTTTTTTTTTTAATCCAGACACCTCACGAGAGGGATGGTCGCGTGATCCCCCTCTTACGACCTTGCGTCACTTGTCTGACTTAACGACCGCGTTGTGAATTTAACAACTGCAGCGGTTTACTTAAACTGCCGTGGCTGGACAGGTGGGTAAAATGGGGCAAAAACTCACTTAACAAACGTCTCGCTTAGCGACACAAATTTTGGCCTCAGTCGGGGTCGTAAGGCGAGGACTATCTACAAATACATCCTCCGGAGTTATATCAGTTTTGTTTTTTTAAGAAGAGACAAGACACCAAAGAGAAAGTGCAACTTCCTAAATCCATTTTGACTCCTCCTCTTCTTCTTCTTCTTCTTCTTCTTCTTCTTCTTCTTCTTCTTCTTCTTCTTCTTCTTCTTCTTCTTCTTCTTC